>NW_010333566.1:0-12644 GCF_000700745.2 Antrostomus carolinensis | reverse complement strand
GCCATCATCATAAACTACACAAATATGAGGTTACAAATATTACTAAAAATAGTGATTGTTTCTAAGGTCTGTTATGCTCTGCTTACAAAACCACCATGTAACTGCAAATTAGAAAAAAAAATACATCTTTTTGCCCAGGTATTTCTCTAGACTTTTTCAACCATGCCTTGTTAAACAGTAACTTCTGCTGTGTCGATACACCATGAGTTACACCCGGTATTGGTATAAATTGTTGCTGCACTTCAGAGCAGTGAAATCATTCTCATGTATATCAGCCATAGGCTCAGCCTACTGAGTTACACAGACTTCTCTCTTACCACAGGAGGGTTAAATCTAATTGATATTCCTTCCTCCTACAGAACCATTACTGTAACGTTTGCAGTATCCTACATTTTAGTCTTGTCATTCCACTTTCACATTGGGGTCGGTCACTGAACCACATTAAATTAATCTACTGGACATTAAAACAACTTAAAGAAACCACTTCTCTTCCTCCTGAAATAGAGTAAGATGAGCTTTTACAACATCTCTGTGGGCACATGTGCAATGTCTTCCAAATGTGTGTCTGCCCATTAAGTTTCACACATTTTATTATGCCAACCACACCAAAAAATCCTCAGCAGTAGGTTCTGAAAATCACGATGTTCTCAAAACTGTAGAAAGAAAAAAGTAACTTTCTCTTAGTGATCCGAAGAGGAGGTTGCCTGGCATTGTGACTGAAGTGTAAATTTTGCTTGCATACACAAAAGGCCTGTAACTGTTGTTATGGTAGGATATTAAATTAAGTCATGATATATTCAGCAGGTCCATAAATAAAAAGTGCTCCATAATTTTTATTTTGGAAATGGAAAGTGGACAGGAACTGTTCAGTGAGTAGGAAATTACAGGACTTGAACATATTTCAAAATGACTATGATCACTGTGTTGGTGAACATAAGGGAAGGAACATGGAAATTGTTTCTTTCAACAAGAGGAGTTTCTATGCAACACAGGTTTATGTAAGTACGTAAACTGGGTTGCATTATGCTGGACTGTCCCTAGGACCTTTGTTAAGAGCTGCATTCTTGTCCTTTCAGCAATTTGGATCATCTAATAGAAACTATGTCTTCACAGTCTCTAACAGCAAGATATGCAATACTGATTTACACAAAAAGATCACCAGTTTTTAAGCAGTTGTAATGGATTGCCCATAGGAAGGCAAACAAAGACTGTTACATGTCATCCTCTGCTGTATAGCTCCATTTAAGAAAGGAACAACAAAGAATGAGGTGTGGAAATATTCCTAAACCTTGCACTCTGTGGCACTAGGTTCAGGAGCATCACACACCATTTTAGAGATTAAGAAAATTAATTTACCTCTGTATGGGCCTGCAGCCTAAGTTTTACCTTAATGGGTATTTTTCAAGAAATCACATCAGAGCTATGGCTTAAGGGAAGGGAAGGGAAAAGAAGAAATATATTACAATATCATGTCAATAATGCCTCTTAATACTAACTGGATAGTTTGCTTTCCCAGAGTGTTATTTTTCCACACTTCTTTTAAGCAACCCTTTCTCCTTTCATTTCCATACAGCTTTTTCCCTAAACCACAGCCAGGCAAACACTTGAAAACTAGAACCCTTAGGAGTCTCTTCAATGGTAGCAATATTTCCCATTTAAATACAGAAAATGAGATTGGGGGGGAGGGATAATAATAATAAAAGATAATCAATAGCTGCTTAACAAGCCCTTCTCCTAACGTGTGAAATATAGCACACAGGGCTCTTTTATTCTTTTTAATTTCCTGATCGTAGGTGAAACAAAGGACCCAGGAGAGTTGGATTCATGAAAGCACTTGCCTATAGAACAAGAAATAGAAACACCTAGCATTTTTTTAAACTATTGGGAGGAAGACAATGTGTTTAATGTTTTTTATTTTCCTGAAAGCAGTATGAGTAGCTACACCCCAAAAAGTAACAAAGAAGGGAAGAAAGAAGTAAGTGTTTTAGACAATGCAACCCACAGAGAGGAAAATTAACCTATTACAGGATTTCTTTTCAAAACTTCTGCATACTGTGAGGTCTGCATTATAAGCTGTGCTAGGATGTATGTTCACTGTTCAGTCTTCAGCAAAGGTGAGCTCATTTTCTGCCAAACAGAAGAGGACTGTGCATATATACAAATTTAACTTCTAATGAAGGACACTGATATATTCTTAACTGCATCTGCATCAATAATATAGTCTCATGCATATTTGAACTCATCAGGTTTCTGCAGTATATAGCATTAATGAACAACTGACCCAGTACCCATGCTGAGAAAACACAGCGTTGAGACAACAGTTATTTAAAACATCACTAAATCAACAAATTGTGACTAAAATAATGTGTAGTGATTCTCCAGTCTCCCAGATCTTTTATTATATCATATCTTTGGAGAGTCTCAGTCTCATTCTCAGAGAGTCTGATTTCCCTCTATGTTGGTGTTCATATGACTTAGAAAGAAATGTATTGAGTCAAATTCCTTATTCTTGATTACAGAACAGGACAGAAATGGACAAAATGCACACATTTTAACCAGTAAAGCATGGTCTCAAGAAGACAAGTCCCATATAAGCAGGGCATGTCAATACAGTTCTCTAGATTTATGTCAAATATACACATGCTTATTCTGGAAGTCTAACTAACCTGAGTGAATGCCTTGTGTATTTAAAAAATACATCCTAGCAGACTTATCAGTGTAAAACAGACACTCGCAGTGCAGTTTCAGGGTACAAATGACGTACGGATGGAGTGAGAAGCACCGGTAAAAGAAAGGTGCTGTGTTTTAAAGGTTAGACCCCAATAGAGACAATGAGTTACTACTGATCACCCTAATATCTATATGGATTTAAATTCTTCCATATTAGAGTGCTGGATCTGGGTTATCAAGAACATGACCACGTGATGTTACCACTTCAAACAATGGTAGATCAGGCAGCAAAAAAAGATCCATGATTAGAGAAAACAGAGAGACCTCTGTCACCTTTGACTAGAGAGGTTGACTGTCATTGTGTCTTAAATTACAAATTTTAGAAAACAGAAATGCACAGTGGCTGGAGTTGGTAGGCAAGGTACCTAACACGCAGACACAAAGCCTGCTTTAGACGTAAGCAGCACTCAGGATGAAAACACTGCTACTGAGGAGCTCCTCTGCAACATCAGCCACATGACACTGAAATTCAACACATTCAAGTGTAGAGCTACACACACAAAGGAAAAAATATTCCTTTAAAGCATATAAAATATATATTTTTTAAAAAGATCATTTTTTCTTCAAAAAGAGGAAATACCTAAAACTTAGGACTTGTTAGATGGAAATTAAAAGTAACAACAGGATAAATTATTTTAAGCACCATAGAAGTATTTTAAAGTAATCATATTAGAGGTTCTAAATAAATACATGTCACTTATGCTGAAAACAAATTTCTTTAAAAGGAAAGAAATAAAAAGAGTCTGGTAAAACAAAAGACTAAGAGAAGTTTATTATCTGAAGTAAGAAGAATTCCACCTAAAGAAAGAGACACAATTAAACAATGAAAATGGAAATCTGGATCAGCTCTGTAAATACAGATTACCAGCAACATGTAGAACTTCAAAAAAAAAAAAAAGTCATTTGGTATAAGGCGTAAAAACTAGCAATAATAGCTTTTTAAACATATTCTAGGAAGAAAACCTGATAAAAAACCTGCAAGGCAGCCTTGAAGAAGAGAAGGCCATAACTGAGATATTAAATAAATTCTTTGCATTACAGCAGAGTATGATACAACTTAGAGTATTTGCAACTCTAAGCTCCTTCTTTTGGGGGAATAGGTGAGGAAAAGCATTTTAAATTGAAGCACTGAATTAATATATAAAATAAACAGAGGAAATCCACTAAGCTCAATGTTCTTCCACAAAGAAATTTGATATAAAATTGGTCAACTATTGGCTGTGTTGTCTATCTATACTGTCAAGGAAATTGACTTTCTTACCAGAGAAACAGAAGATGGCAAATACAGCACCACTTTTTTGAAGGGCTTTAAGGCAAGCCTAGTTATCCACAGACAAATAAATCCATAAATCAGTATAAATTATTTTAAAAATCAGAATAGGCAAACAAGCAGATCATCATATAATTACTAAAAGACATCTTGTTCTTTCAGAGGGAAGACAGAACTCACAAATTCATTAGAAGCCTTCAAGGGAATCGGTTTATGTATTGCTAGTGATAGTATAATTGATACTATGCACTTGCACTTTCGTCACGTTTTTGTTGAAAATCACTGAAAGACAAAAAGCAAACAAACCAAGCTGATCTATGTCAAAAGGGAATGTGCCTTTATGGGTTAGTAATTTATCAGAGATTTTTTTTTTATTTTTTAAAAGGAAAGAAAAGTTGAGAAGAAAATTATCAGTGGACACTAGGGGAATCTAGTCTTATCTGTACTATTTCTTAATTTCATAAATGCCATACTGAAGAAAACATGGAATATAGAAAACCAACACAACTTTATAACAACATGAAATCTGGTGAGTTGTAAAAATAAAGACTGACTGAAAAGCTGCACAAGGATCTGATGATACTGAATGATCAGGCACTAAAATGGAAAATGAATAGTGTCAGCAAATGTAAAGTACCACAGCACACAGACAAAATCATCCTCACCACACACACCTCAAAATAGGTTTTAAATCCACTACTGTCATTCAGCAATCTTGAAGCCTTGTAAACTGCACTCAAACATGGCCAAAAAAACAAGGAGGATATTTGGAATCACTGTAAAAAGGGGAGAATAAGCCAACCAGAAAGTATCAATATGACATTATACATTAAACAGCTATATGATCGTAATTCTCAACCTGATAAAGATATAGTTGAATTATAAAAAAAAACATGGCAAACAGCAAGAAGGTAGGTCAATGGTATCAAACATATTTAGAATGTGAAAAAAGATTAAGCAGATTGGGATTTTTCAACTTGTAGACAACTTGTTGACACAGCAGCTTTCATTTTGCTGGGGATGCTAGGACATGTCTTTTCTAGTCAGATTTTTAGGTCTGTCTACATAAAATGTCGAATCTATTGATGAATTTTGCTGATCTCTTCACTAACCCTCTTAAAAAAAAAAAGGTACCATAGAAACTACAAAACTAATAAAACATACAAGTTCTAGGTGGATATGTTGACATACATAATTATATAGTATCTTAGAGCATTTACTGACAAAAAAGTTGAAAAATCTCCTACGTGTCCCCATAACCCGAGCTCATGGTGCACACATAGAACTCACTCAGTCCCCAGAGGAAGCAGCCAGCAGTGGAGGTGGCTCTGACCCCCAGGGTGGATAAGTGGGTAAGTCTAGTTTATGCGCGATTGCCCTTGACTAGATTGATGCTACAAGAGCAGTCCTGTTCTTTTACGTCGTTGTTCTGCCATGGCTTAGGCAGGATAAAACAAGCTCAGCTGCATCTCAGCAAGGGCTATCACTTATCTTCCCCTCTGTCTCCAAGCCAAAGGGCTTTATTGCAGCCACTGAAAGGTACCATGCTCAGCAGCTCTCCAGGATTTGCTCTTCAGATGATAACGTTCTGCAAGGCTCATGGTCCAAACAGCATTTCCAGTTCCAAATCCAAGCAGATGGAGAGGGGCACGGTGGGAAATACCCCGGTATCCAGGCCCGGCAGCTATTGGCCTTCACTTACCCCATGAAGAGCAGCTGGCAGAAATCAGGAGGGTCGGGATGCATTCTTAACATTTATGAGAGTGACCATTATCTACTAAGGAAAAACAGAATTGAACGTCTTAAACAGATGAACTCTTCTTTCATTTTTTTGTATAGTAAAGGTACATAGAAAAGGCATGGTTTATTTATGGTTCTATTGGCAACAGCTTTCACCACAATTGGGTCAAATATCTCCAGGTATACCCTTCCTTATCATAAGCACCTCATCATAAGATCACACTGAATAAAAACTTCTTCCAGTATCTTCAGATGTTGCATATAGGAAGTTCCAAGCCTGGTGCTTAGGACAACATGTGAGCTGACACATACCCCAATCTAGACAAAGCAAATGAGAGCACAGAGACAGGGAGACCTACCTGTGAGCTCTGCCATATGAAAAAGAAAATTAAATTGAGCTGGAAGGACTTTGGGTCTCATTGACTATCAAATGTTATGAACTCCTTTGGTTGTTGGAGACCAACCTGATCCGTGTCCTAGAGATCCTATTCATTATGTATTAATTTCTGTTGTACAAGTTCCATGAGCTTTGTTAAACTATTCCTCTCTCAAACTACCATAAAAATATGAGATTTCTGGCCTCCTAGACAATCAGAAAAACTGTGAGTTTTGACAATTGAGTTGGAGGTCTCTTTAAAGGAGAGACAGTACCATCTGTTAGCTTCGTTTTAGGACTCCATTTCCTGATTCAAGGCTCTAATTTAAAATCTAAGATCCACCATCAACTTTGCAAACCATCCGAATTTACTGCTCTACAATTTTACACTCTACAATGTACAGTTCTAAACTAGATTAGAGGGGGGATGAGCAATCAATCTTGTTAATTACCTTCAATCAATTAAACCAGATTTCAGTTATTTCAAGAAGGAATTTACTTTTTTTTTTTTTTAACTCAGAAGTAAAATGTTTTAATTATGAGAAACATCCTAAAATACTCAATCTTCTATTGGATAAGTCTTGCATCTGTAAATGCAAAAACAAAATTTATGACCATATAATCCAAAGGGATCAAGAGGTGGAAAAAGTAAAAAATAAAAAAGGCCAGGCAACAAGCATGTTTAAAACTGTGACTCAGTCTTTTAATTCATAGGGAGTCTGATTCTAAACTCATAGATTTCGATTCCATCCTCCTAGGGGTTTGTTGTTTTTTTTTTTAATGACATTTTCTTAGTTTCCACAACTTTGTTTGACTAACACACTCTTATCTAGCCCTTGTGTAAGCAAACAGTTCTCCACATCAGCCCAAGAAACTGGAAGGGGTTGTAGCACAACCTACTGTTTACTTGTTAGGTTGATGCTATACAGGTTTTCAAATAGCCACTTGGATTCCTGCAAAAGGCTAACAGCAATATAAACAAACCCAGATGGCATTGTTTTGACATATGTAAAATTGTGAATCTGCCATCAGAGTGATGTGAGAAATCTCTAGCTTTCCACCATCCAATTAAATTAAACTAGTCTATTTTTAATATTCGGACAGATGTGTGCACAGCTATCACCAGGGAGATCTCCAGGGCATTTTTAACTCTCTCCAAAGATGTAGAAATCCTGAAGTTTAGGATGTTTTAAACAACTGGAATGAATTTCTAGGAAAGAAAGGCTTCGGATTAAAGGAGCATGAACTAAAAAACTGGCTTCTTTCCATCACTAATTTTTCAAAGTGTGGTATACTGTTTCTCTTCTCAAGCAAGATATCACTAAACACTCCTAACAGCCAGCTGCAGTGCCGGTGGCACCCACCTCTTTTTCCTGCCTGAGCCTGGTGGATTGAGGCAGCTTTCTATCACCAAATCCTTTTCCCACCATTTTTTTTTCTCCTACTGTGATGATTTTACAAGGTAGTTTAATGAAACCTATAGATGTTTGAGTCAGCAAAGCAAAATGACTTTCAAATAATTCCTGTGGCCCTAGCAATGTCATCTTAGTTAAATCCCTATTTGCAACTGAAATGTGCTTGAATGTTTGCACCTCCCATTCACAGGAGCGAACGGTGGGACTTCACAACACCAAAACCACCCCTCTGCTTCCTGGGACATCTGATGGTTCCTTAGTACAATGATCTGATATCTTCAGTCCTCGAATTCCAGGCTGTTTGTGGCAGACCTCCACTCAGGAACATGGCCTGTAGAAGCATGTGCAAACATTTTTGCATCCCCTTTCTGGAAACTCATGTAAGCCCTAGTGTTGAAGCACTTGTAACAATTAGGATGACTGACACCATGTCCTATCGCTCCTTCCTTCTAATCTGGAAGAAAAATCATCTGGTCCCAGAAGCAGTTAATAATACAGCACACATGCAGTTGATTTGAGACCTTTTCTTCAAAAGTTGGAGTGAAGTACCCATGGCCTTGCAAGAGTACTTGCAGCTGTGGGCAGATGGCCAGATGAATATTAGGATTTGATACCCATCCAAGGGAAAGTCTTCCCATACACTGGGCATGCTGGCTCCAGCCTCCTGGCACAGGCTCCCCCGGGCTCAGCTGTGGCAATAGGTGTGGGGAAAGGGTGAATAATAATACAGCACTACAACGTGATTTGCGTCTGTAATAATATATTTCTGCAATGTATCATGGGAAGAATGTGTTTAATGGAATTATATAAATGGGAAGGTTTTTTTAATTTGTTTGATTTTTAGCCTTTCAAGTTTTTTTCTGTTTTTGCTTGTGCTTATTAGTTTTAAATATTGGATAAAGGAAACAAATTAAGCAAGAAAAAAATGATATAAGGAAACACTGATGTTGGATAAAGAATACCAAGTTTCTAGCTATTCAGCCATTTATTCCAGTTAGTATGACAGCACATTGATAAGTATTTCACTAGAAAGCAGAAACCCCAAACAAGAAATCAGATTGCATTCTGCCAAGAATTTCAAAGGACAATCCTTCCTCACAAAACGCTCCCAGCCCACACCAACAAGACAAAAGCCTGACTGTAGAGAATTCTCATGCCTATTGTTACTATGGGTCACTGAACCAGAGAGAAACTTGCCCAAGGTGAGGACAGGAGCCTGTAGCAGAATGTAAAAAAATCAATCCTTTATCTCAAATCACAACCTCCTTATTTAAATAAAAATAAAAACCAGAGCATATTTTTAAACATCTTATTGAAAGGAAAAAAAAAAATCAAAACTAAACATTTTGGAAGCTGAGAAAGTCTAGATAAGATAAGATCTCTGATCAGTTTCCTCAGCTCCAAAAGCAGGAAGGATTAGGCAGTGGAGTTAGGACCTGCAGTTTGCCTCAAATCCCAACCCCAGTGAAATCTATCAGGCAGCATCTCTTTATGTCAGCATACCAGAGGGGATGACAATAAATTTTAATTCACTTGGAATTTGAACACAAGGTTACAGAAAGAGGAAAGTTTAGGAAAAAAAAATTCTTCTTTAGTCTCCACTTCTCCTTAAGTCCTGTATTTGCTATTTACACTTGCCTACCACTTAGTGTACCATTAGCAGCAACTGCTTCTAGAACTTGGTACACAGCCTATTTCTGCTGAAAGCACTGATGAGGGTACTTGCAAATAATTGTAGTTTTGCAACTCTACTGAAACTAGAAGGTGAATAATGAAACACATCTTAATATACAGAGCAGAGACATCATCTCTCTCTATGTAGCTTAGACTAATCAACACCTTGCAATTTCAAATAACACAATACCAGGAACTTAAATTGATATCTTTGATTTTTAAGAAGAAGAAACTATACATTGCATAAGTCTTAATACAAAGCCTCAGTCAGTGGCTATCATAACTACTTCCAGCCAAAAACATCACAGTGACAATAACTTGTTTCTTAAACATTCTGCTCTCAGTAACTGCCCCACTATGAAGTCATCAGAACATAATTAACATCAACTTGGAACTATGAGCTTATTGTCCTTTTTAGGCTATTGTAACTACCTTTTAATTTCTTTCTATGTTTTGCTGCGTTGCCAAGATATGTAAGGAGAATAGAAGTCTCTTATCTATTTCAAGAGCTCCTAGAGGGACAGCCATTTCTTGTATGACAAACCACACTATATTCTCCTCAATAGGAATGACAGCATAATATTGTAAAGGATCTGTAGCTTGCCCTCAATCTCAGTCTCATAAATAACCTTCTGAATGCTTCCTTGGAGGGATATGGAATTTACAAGGCCTGAAATATGACCCTGACCAAGTGATATGATACTGATTCTCAAAAGAAGAGTACAAGGAAGTTTTTGTTTGGGTTCATTTTGGGGGTTTTTTGTTGTTGTTTGTTTGCTTTTATTGGGGGGGGAGAGGAGGGTGTGGGGGTAGGGGCAGAGGGAGGCTGTAGTTAGTGTCACAGCTCCAAAATTCCTAGGTGTGAGAATCATACCTAACCTATACTGAGGAACTGAGGAGTCAAAAACCTGTACTGAGGAGTAAAAGTCTGCTCTACTGACTATCTGCAATGTTATTTTAGGTCGCTGTCAAGTCTACCCATCAGATCCCCTTATTGATGTGTGACTCTATCGTTATAAAGTGGTGGAAGTATGAAAACAGTTTCATAGGTGCTTGCAACAACCACTGGCAAGGCTGTTTATGCATCTACTGTACCACTGACTTGTCAATCATGCTGACTCAATGCTCTCCACCAGTCCCTCACTAAGGCTTTGCGAGGAGTCAGCCTTCAGCCTGTTCACTGCAGGAGGCTATTGCAACCAAATTGGATTTGCAAGGCAAGGTGGGATGGGAAGGAGCAAGGGACTCTATTCAGCAGCAAGCAGTAGCTAACACATTGCTATGAATGCACAAAGCCTCTCAAGATTTCTGCCGCTCTGGATGACAACACTCACAGACTCACGCTACAACTGCTGAATACATACACAATATCACCTTCTGAGAACATGATTAAAGAATGTTGTTAAAATTATTCTCAGTAATACACTATTTCATCACTTAAATTCTGCTCATTTCACTGGAACACATTTCAATTCCCACTTGAAGTTTGGTTTGGCACTGCGACAAACAGAAGACAATGAATGTTTTAACCATAATTTTCCATGGTTTTTATGTGTATTTATATGCAAAATGAAAACTGGTTTTGCTCTCACCTAAACTCTCGTGCCTTCCATTTCATGATTCAGAATTGCATTTCTTCAGTCACAATCCTTGTTTTGGGTGGATGCGGCTGTTAAAGTAACATGCAGTTTAACAAACAGTACTGTAGTAAAGTAGCTTCCTATTAAAACAAACAATTCCCACTGCAGATAAAGATGTTCTTGGAGTTTATTTCTAGAAAAGCAGCCATATTGCTGAAATTGGCTTTAGGGGTGAATAGGTGTATTAAAATGAACTCAGGTAGGCAGAGGAGATGGACAGCAAACATTTTTTTTAAAAAATGGGACAGTTTAAATTCCATAATGTGCAAAAAGGCAGACAGCTAGTATGAGTTTTTCCACAATTGCTTTATCCTCCATTGTCCCTTGAAATAGAGTACAAGAAAATGCATCTAACTTATTGCAGTAAAACGACACTGAACAGTGAAGAGCAACTAAAGTATGAAGATTCTCTCAGGCTACAACCTGGCACTAAAATTTCCAGGACTGCAGTGTGCTTGTTTCACCTATCGCACAAATTTCCTTCTTCTGACCCTGGTATCTACATTTTTAAATCTAGACTCTCAATTTCTTGTGTTTCAGTACTCAGGGTATCTCAGAGTAACTGTTTTGTCCTTAATGACTTGCCAAGTCTGCATAATGCTCTGCAATGAATACGAAAACATGAGTTAGATTTAATATTATTAGAGATAGTCAGGAAATCATATTTCCTCTCACAAGTGATCTCCACTAACAGCCCAGCCTGTGCTGTACAAGTCCTTAGGTATCCACAGAAATTATATCTCTTATATGCCAGTGAACTACTTCTCATTCTGACACTATAATCACTCAACTCCAGCTCATCTGGGGTCTTAAAAGAGGAGGGCTAATTCAGCATTCCTGTGCAGTGTCCTTCCAAATGAATGCCACAAAGTGACATGCTTAGCTATTGCATGTCTATCCAAGTTCAAGCTGTTGCAATCCCACCAAAGTGAGGAATAGAGCACATGAACCTCCATTGTTTACTGGATTGAAGAAATCTGGCTGCAACTCTCCCAAAAGCATCATGTCAATCCTTTCAAATAGCATTGGTGTTTTGTTTTTTGTTTTCTTTGGGTTTTTTTAAATAAAAATAAAATATACATGATTTCTACTGACAGTGAAAAAAGCACTTTCTAATAGGTTTTATATACGATTGATTTTGGCATTTGCCAGTTAAGCTGCTGCATTTGGTTTGCGTGGCAAGGTTTTGGTAGCAGGAGGCTATAGGGGTGGCTGCTGTGAAAAGCTGCTAGAAGCTTCCCCATGTCCAACAGAGCCAATGCTAGCTGGCTCCAAGATCCACCACTTGACAAGGCTGAGCCCATTAGCGATGGTGGCAGAACCTCTGGGATAACATATTTAAGAAGGGGAAAAAAATGCTGCGCAACAGCAGCCAGAGAGAGAAGTGACAGTATGTGAGAGAAACGCTTCAGACACTAAGGTCAGTGAAGAATGAGGGCGAGGAGGTGCTCCAAGTGCCAGAACAGAGATTCCCCTGTAGCCCATGGTGAAGACCATGTTGAGGAAGGCCGTCCCTCTGCAGCCCATGGAGGTCCATGGTGGAGCACAGATCTACCTGAGGCTCATGGAGGACCCCATGCTAGAGTAGGTGGATGCACCCAAAGGAGGCTGTGACAACACGGGAAGCCTGTGCTGGAGCAGGCTCCTGGCAGGACCCACGTTGGAGAACTTCATGGAAGACTCTCCCATGGGATTGACCCCCATGCTGGAGCAGGGGATGTCCTCCCTCTGAGGAAGAAGGAGTGGCAGAGTGGCAGTAACAACATGCAATGAACTGACCACAACCCCTATTCCCCATC
>NW_010333565.1:72810-106853 GCF_000700745.2 Antrostomus carolinensis | reverse complement strand
AAAAAAAATGGAGTTATGAGTTACGGCTCTCCAGTTTTTAAGATGTTTACATATCTAACTGACTTCTCATGCATAAAGCATAACTTTGAACTTCACAGGACTACTACTTGCAAGAAAGTGAGTGGAGGTGGATTTGCCACCAGCAATGCGCACCCCACTGGGATGCTCTAGGCCATGTGAGGAGGGAGAGAGCCTGCTGCTACTTGATGTCCCCAAACAGAACAGGCATCCACCAAACACCAGTTAAACACCCATCTCCTGCACAGAGTTAAATACATTCTAGTAATTTAAAGTATAGGCAGGCAGTAAATAAACCTCTTAAATCAGTTTCAACATGAGGGAAAATTAGATTTCTATTGCTATTAGAAATGTGAGCTCTTACTCCAAACCACCCACAGCAATTTGCTGTAATCACTGCTGACTACTTGTTATTTTCCTTGATTTCAGCAATCTTTATATATTTAATGAGGCAGCTTTTTTGAAACTTCAATTGGTTATAAGTAAACAAGGTAGAGAAAAATCAGTTATTCAAAGTATTAGAATAGAGGTTTTCATTTTAGTCAAATCTTTCTCTGATTATATTATTATACTTTTTAAAAAATTATCTCAAATGAACTTAAAACAACAAATGTTAATAATTAACTATAATACTATAAATTAAGCAACTGTCATTTATTGAACCAGTGAGCTTTTGTAAGGAGTTAAACAAGTTTGTTTTTTTTTTTAAAGAAAGAATGGGGTGAAATACCTTTAACTAAATTATCATATCCCACTTTATTTATAAAGTACAACAAACCATTTCCTCAATTAAGAAAGTTTCTATTCATTCAAATGTCAGCACCTACAGAGTTTCTATATTGGCATATTCACTGCTGCTATCCAGAATTCTGTAGAGTGCAACTTTTACTTAAGTTTTCAAAGCTTGTTCAGTGTGGGAGATGTATTAAGTCACATTAGAAACAATTTAGAATGTTGGTTTTCAATGTATGAATCTGTGTTCCAGTCTCCTTTCAAAATTAACTTGATACAAATGGTAGGTAAAAAGTTAATTATGCCATAAATATGAAATATTTAATTCACCTTTTCCTAAATCTACTATAGTGGGAATAGTAGAATTAAGAAAAAATATATATATAATTGCTTTAGTATACCCAGCTACAGAATATCCTTATTAGCTATAAAAACCCCATGTTGTGTAAAGATTTTTATTTTATTACAACAATAATATAAAAATATTTTATAGCTAGTGCCACAACTCTTAATTTAGGAAAATACATGTAAAAAAAAAAAAATAATTAAAGTCATTCAATTAAAAGTCAATTTTAAGCTTGTTGATTTAAAATTCGAGTAACTTAAAATCAGTCCCTTGTAGATCCTATTGAATGACTGGTAGAAAATTATTTAGTCTGATCAAGTTTCCTTCATCCTAATTAGAGAATTATTTGTGAAAAAGCTCCTGAACTAAATTATTGTATTAAGCATAATTATTATCATTAATATTATTTATCAAATAACTGTGGTCAGCAATGCCTTATCCATAGATCATTTTTGTCTCTCTCTAAGAATCCTGAATTGAAATTTGGGGTTGAATTTTCTCCGTGTGAACTACATACATTATGCAAGTCATACTGCAGTCTTCCATTTCTACATGCGATAAGCACAATTCTTAGGTTTAGTTTTCCAGCAGAAATGCTTGTGTGTGTTAATTTTTTTCCACTTGTATTCCCTACCTATTAACCACCTTTGCTTAGATACCTGTTACGTAGACCTCTTGCAAACAGCCACACAGGAGATCTCTAAGCAGCAAGCAGAAATAGTATCATAAGAGCTTGAGTGAAGGTCTCTTTCTTTCAGAATATATCTGCACTAAGGCTTTGATGATAAATTTAAAAAATAAAGTGCAAATGGTAGAGCAGTGGATGTGGTTTATCTTGATTTCAGTAAAGCATTTGATACCGTCTCCCACAGCATCCTCATAGCTAAACTGAGGAAGTGTGGATTAGAGGCCACTGGAACAGGCTGCCCAGAGAGGTTGTGGAGTCTCCTTCTCTGGAGACATTCAAGACCCGCCTGGACACCTTCCTGTGTGACCTACTGGAGGTGTTCCTGCTCTGGCAGGGCCGTTGGACTAGATGATCTTTTAATGTCCCTTCCAATCCCTAACATTCTGTGAAATCACGTCTGACCATGAGGACATAGTGAACCCAGAGGCCACTTATTTCCACAGCAGTGGTGCAGTATTTGTGCACAATTGGTAGAGAAACATCAGCAGTTCTTTCAGAGTAAAGCACAGGATGAAGCAGCAGTGTCCTGTCACTAATCACCCCAGAAGGAAGCTCCTTCTAAATAGAGGAATTAATGAAAGAAACTCATTATTAAATGAAATCCATCCTGCAGAGATTTGAAGTACCTGGGAGAGTAAACGTAAATGAGACCATGCACTATCCCGGTACACTAACGCTGTTACCTACACTTCCAGGCTCTACTGTTACAGTACCGCATCATTCCGCTTCTCCACAGAAATAAAAACGTACCATGAAAGACAGAAATTTCCATCACTGTCTAATGCATGGCACACGAGACAGGTGAGAACTCACAGAGCACAGGTCCTGCTCATTCCTATCAGTATCGGGCTGCTCCTGACTGCAGTGGAAGCAGGCTCAGAAGTCAGCAGTAATGGGTGTCTCTTGTGCTCCTGTATCCGCTATAAGGTGCTCCCTGGTGCACCCAAAGCCCTGACAGTGTGCTCCCATGGGGGTCTGCTGCTTCCTGGGGTGGAAGTACCACTCCTCACAAGCTGCCCATTCCCCATCCCTCAAAGGACCCGGCATCCCATATCAGCAGTGCAGGCCCCAGACCACGTTCATTCAATCAAGCCCACAACAGCTCAGAGCAGAGGCTGTGCTGGCACAATACCAAGTCCATCAATAACTTGCACTGCGACAATTCCCATTACAAGTTTATTTATAGGCAGAGTAGACCTATAAATAGCCAGGAGATAGGTCAAATACTGTAAAAGAGCCTTTTCCTTTTCTCATTCCATGAAGCAACACAGAGCAATCACGAGTCAGTAAAAGATATTAATGAGGTGCTGTTTCCTGCTCATAGAGCAGCTGAGTAAGAGGCCAAGGACATTCCCGCTTCTGTAATAACAGCACTGAAGCACAGGGGCTAGGGGCTGCAATCAAGCATTACTAATGTGCTCAGTAGCTTAGGTATTAAGTTCACTAAAGAATAAAAAAGGCATGGAAAGAACACGTAGGCAAAATGTAATGGATAGCCACAGGTGGGAGGAAAAAAAATCAGCTTTGAATTCTCCCTAGAATAATTTCTTGCATAAGACTTTATATAAGCTGACAGCCTTTCACATTCTCAGAATAGGATCCCAAAATTCACTGGCAAGGTCTGCACCCTCTGGTAAAAACAGCCCCAAGACCACACTCCCCAACTACCACACTGTTTATTATCAGGGAAAACAGGAACAGCCAGTTTCAGGTGGGGTCAGAGCACAGTTTCCACAGCACTTGGGACTGATGTCACCCACCAGGACAGCTTACAACCTGGCAGGACTGCAGAGGCACCTCGCTCCCTGTCTGCAAACTGTGTGGAAAACAGCTACGCAGGTGAGGGCAGGAAGGAAAGCTCACCTTGATCAAAGCCTCTCTGGAGTCCAGAAAGCAGAAAAACTGCAGCAAGCTCTCTGTGCCTCCTGGAATTGCCACTCTGCAACAGCACAAACCAGCCGGCATGGAGACCCCCTGCTAAGCTAGCGGTGTGTACGAACATGCACTTACTTGCCAACAGCCCCAGAGAAGCCTGAGCTCAAACAGAATACTCTAAGATGAAAGGGAAAACCATGAAGCCTGTCCAGCTTCTGCCACGTGAGCATATTTTTGCTCCGGGGTGCCTTTATACACTTCAAGCCACCCAGTTGTTTTTATGGATGAGATCTACGCTCAGCACATCACTTCAAAGTGAGTCAGAGGTACAAGCAGCAATAGGAGGTATAGGTTTGGTTTTACATGCCAGGCTAACACTCATCTTGTTTCTTTCATTATTTGGAACCATCTGGCCAACTGAAGAAACAAGGAAACCATAAAACCAGCATTATTTTAGAGCAGCGCCCAAGAGACTTGTCGCCTGACATTCCACATTGCCGGAATTCCCGGTACAGTGAGGACAGATACATTTCCTAACTTTGCTTCCATACTCACTCGGGAGATGAGCACACACTCCTTCATGGAAGTTAAGGTGGTGTTTTGGTTTGTATTTTACCTTCTACAGGAAATAAATCTTTCCCTCAAGATCTTGAAGAAAATCCTGCCAATATCACATGACCATATCCCTAAATACTCCAAATTCTCAGCACAGAAAAGCAAATCTCTCCTTTGATTAAAAAAAAAAAATACCATCATTTTTTAATCTAACTTCATGTTTTGGGGGTCTTCAGCTTCTAGTTCAGGACTGGAAAAGTTCATTATCATATACTCAAATCCCTTCAGAGCATACATTTTAAATGAAGAAGAGGAAGAAAGTAACAAAATTTTCACTGGGCAAGCATAGCCAATATAAGCAGCTTGCAAAAGGTGACAAGAGGAAATCAGTAGTACACAACACAAACCCAGATTTTCAGAATAAATAATTTTGCAGTGTTTTCTAAAAAAAATGAGCCTCTTTCTTTGCATAAAGAACAACTGCGATGACTTGGCATGGAATCTCTTAATTGAAGCCACTGCCAGATAGGAAGGAAAAATAAAACCTGACCTGGAAAGAACCTGCTGGGCAATCTCATTTGGAAGGGCAGAAAGGCATCATGTCTGCAGACAAGCTGAATCCCCAGGTATGAAACAGAGGCAACAAAGACAGGCAGCCTTTAGAAATGTCCCAAGGGACCCTCACAAAGTCAGGAGGTTCATTTACCTCATCATTTCATACTTCTGGTAGGGAGTATTATTAGCTCTTTCATAACATAGGCTATAGCAGACTTCTGGAAAGCTCCCTCAGCTTAAGCCAAATCAAGTTCTAGATGTCCTTAAACACTTTCACAAGCCAGTATTTCTTATTTCTCAACCTGTAAAAATTACCAGCTGAGAAGCCTTCTTGATCCCAAACAGGATTTTGAGGTGCCAAGATGTAGGAGAATGGATTACTTTGGACAGACAGATTGTTGCTAGTTTGAACTCAGTCATTTAACTCAGATGGTGTGGGGAAGGATCACTGCTTAACAAATACAGCAAATAAGGTGGAAGATATGGAGAATTACATTTTTTTGTCCTGCTCTGCTTCAGCTGAGTGTCTTTTTTTTCTTTCCAGTTCCTTTAGTGGTCAGATAAAATAGGGACAAAACCACAGATCACATAGAAGAAGTGACTTTGTGTAAGTGCTATTCATGTATTCACTTGTTCACACTGCACCAAACAGGCCTGGTCTCACACTGTCATAGTGAGGGGAATGAGAAAAAAATCTCTCTGGAGCAGGTCAAGTCTATGGTTAAAGGGGCTTTAGAAGTATCTAGAAAGACAGTATAGGTCACCCAGTTCATTCAGAAATAAGATCAGGATGTAGCTGATGAAGGAAAATACTGTATTTTTATTATTCTGCCCAAATCAAATTAGTTGCCCATGCTCTGACCTGGAAATTAGAATCATTCAAGTGCAGTGATTTGTAACCCTTTCAACATGCTCACCCCTAAAAAACTTGCCCTTGGGAAACAGGCTCCACACAACGAAACCAAATCCACTGCCAGGTTTCCATTAGCCTCATTTTGCACAACCCTTAGAAGCAGCCTGGAGAATCCCTTTCTGCTGCTTGGAGATCCCAGCACTGCAGGGTCTGACGTGCAGACAGATCCTGCTGCTCTCCAGTGTGTCACTGGGACCTTGTCTGTGCAGGGGAGTTCAGCCGCTGGCAACGGGTAGCGAGTTGGGCTGCACAACATCAGCGTAGGCAGGTGAAGCTGGTGTTGGTGCTGGTGTACAGCCCACCCCAATTGATCTGCTCTTCAGTAGGTGCTGGCAGCTTATCAAGCCCAAGCCTATGGAAGGTCCTGCAATTTCGCCCTGCTGTTATATAAGAAGCAAAGGAGAACAGGTCTCTGCACTGTGCAACTGTGCCTGTAAACAGACTTAACACACAGTCTAGAAAATAAAACTCTAAGTAGATGCTCCTCAAGAGTCAGCTGCTAAAAAGAGGGAGTTTCATATTCAGGCATTGTTACATAAAATTAAGATCTTGCAAAAACAGCCCTGACAGTAATTTCTCTCCCTTTCTGAGAGCATGGCACATTATCTCAAGCTGGTACACCTTGCTGATTTTTAACCACGTCTTTTCTGCACCACCAGTTTCCTGCCTTGCTGGGCTCCAGCTAGAGGTACCCACACAGAGCAACCACAGCACAACAGCCATCAGGATCAGGAAGGCACAAAATCTGATTCTCACCTGTTTGAACTCAATCCTCCTTCCTCCTACTATGAAGATGCCTAAGCAAGGTCATGCTCAAAGTCATCTGAAACTCAACTGCTGCAAGGCAAGCTCTGCTGAGGGGAAATGGTTTTCAGCAGTCTTTTGGGCCAGAAAGGCCCAGCAGACCACCTAGTCTGACCTCCTGCATGACAAAGGATGCTGCAGAGAACACCTGCTGGGAAAAGGCACCTCCTTCTAACCTAGCAGTGAAGTACCAGCAGGTCAGGGCAGGTCCAAGATCAGTCTCTCCAGTCCCTGACTGGGAAGAACGAGAGGTGTTCACAACATGGCCAACAACATTCAGTTTCCTTCCTCACAGCAAAATCAGCTAGCTCAGGTTGCCCTTGAAATCCATTTCATTAGGCTGCATTTCCCCAGGGCAACTAAGCCTCTAAATCCTTGAAAATTCCCTCCTCTTCTCTGCCCAAGAAGAAAAGGCTTCTGCCCAGGGAGAGGAGGCTTAACACTTGCCTGCCTGTTTCTTCTCTTTGCAATCTCTCTCTCCCCCTGGTTCCTCAGACTAGCTAATTCTCCCAGGTTTAAGGCCCTGGGTTCATGGCACACCTTTCAACCTTTTCTGCCCCTAAAGTAAAGCTTAAATCACCAGAGATTAGGTAATAAGTGAGTAGATAAGCCACTAAAGACTATGACTTACCTGGAATAGATTGCAGCTACCTCCAGCCACTTTCCCACTACAGTGATCCCTGAAAGCTCTACATTCCCTCCATTTTCTTTGCACTTACCTGCCGCACACTGAGGTGGTAAGACCTTGCAGCAGAATGGCACAGTGGCACTGTAACATGGCCCATACTCCCTGCACAAGCCACCTACATTACAAGGCAAGGTCTGAAGGAAGGGAGAGCAGCCTCCACAACTCACCTGTCTCACCCCACTCACAGGAGAAGCAAATGGACACACAAGAGCCTAGAGAAATCAGGCAGAGCTTTGGACCCTGATCCAGCTGATGAGCTGTCAAGCTGACTTGAAATCAGAGCTGTGCTCCCTCACGAAAAAAAAACCAACCAAAAAACCAAGGGAATGAGGTATAATTTAGTCACAGGGCATAGAAGAAAGGAGAGATCAATCAGGTGGGAGCATGAGTGTGCTTCAAGGCTGAAGAACAAATCAAGATTGTGAGGCTCAGCCGAGTCTCTGATGGAATGACTGAGGCACAAATTTTGAGGCAGAGACAAAGAGTTTGCAAATTTCCCATCTCCAGTTCCCCGCGAGGGAACTCCTGCAGTTCTGCAAGGAGCACCAGATCTGCACGCCTCTTGTGGACTTCACTGCCAAACAACACACACACATACAAACCTTACCTTAACTTGAATAACTAGAGCAAATTGCAACTGAAAAGTGCTACTGCTGACTCAAGGCAAGAGTCCACCTCCTATTTATTTTACCTATTTCCCAATGCCTTTGAGACCTAGGCCATACAGTACATTTGACATCAAATTGAACGAGAGCTCCGTTCCCCTACTGAGCACAGGAATCCAGCAAAACCGAGTGGTGCCCAAGAGCTACAATGTCCTCTCCACAGCTGATTTGAGAAACAGGGCACTGCTACAGCACTACTTCTCTATTTTGCCAGACTTGTTTTTAATTTTGTTACAGGAGAACTAATTATACTTACCAATACTCATAACAATCTTTTGAGAACCTCAGGATAGAAGCCTTACGCGAGAGCAGTGTCATTTCTTACAATGAATCTGCTGGTTGCATATGGTGAGAGGATGCAAAATAGCTCACAGGTAGATGAGCAGAGAGAAGAGCTGAAGCAAGGTAAGGCTGACTCTGGTCCCATTTAATTTGGGGCTGCATCAATACCTGCCTAGCTCTGAAGCAGAGATTAGGTCCCCTGTTCCCACATATGCCTTTGATACTATGATACCAGTAGCCTCCTTTTCATTCTATGTAGAAAATGAGAAAAATAATTGTTTATCCCAAAGAAGGTAGTAGAGGGGATGGAAGAAACCAGTGTCCTATGTCAGTAAATAAACTACTGCACAAAGACCAAACTGATTATCTGAAACTAGACCTGGCACAGGCAGGTAGCCTCACTGGCCACCGGAACACGTGGCTAATTTGGGCTGGTTTTGTGTATGAGAGGAAAGTGCGGGCATTCACCAAGTCTGGCATGCTTTGCTAGACTGGGTGGAGTGCTGCACATGGGGCCATGTGGAACCATGGGGAAGGGATATAGGGTGCCATGACCACACTGAAATCAGCTGAATTAAGTGCAAGAAATACAATAACCGTAGGAGGGAGCTCTTAATTTATGGCTGCCTTAGACACAGTGGGGGTTTCTGCAGCCATCAGTGAGAAATAAAAGTAGTTTGCAAAGGAAAAGTGAAACAGCATTTAACAGTCACAGCCTAACCTCTGAAATTACAAAGAATAAAATGAATGCTAATTTGAGGGGGGAGGGAGGGAAGTTTCCCATCCTCTCTTGCCTCCCACATTGCATCACTCACTGCAGTGAGCTCAGGTGAATAATACAGACTGATGCATTTATCTAACACATGCTTTCATTCTCATAGTCATTATGAGGGGGAAAAACCCAGAGAACAAATAAACTCCAAGGACTCTCTTTCAGAAAGTTCAGAGTGGAACATTTTCAAGAGTAGGTGTTTGCTGCAGGCCCCTGTGAGCTGAGCTCTTTTTTCCTTGCCCCTCCCATTTAAGCTTTCATTTGCACAGCAGCCCTCCTGCTGTTACAGGCTCACTGAGCCAATGGCTAAGGGAATAGAAAAGCCAACTGAAAGGAAAATACTTCTTCTCAGTCTGTTCATTTAAGGGTACAGCACCAAGTGTCACTTCATAGGGCAGATGAGGATCAAGTGCTGTGATCAGTTTTAAGAAATTCTGTAACACTCCGTGGAACAGGATGTGGTCCAAAATTGTCAGATTGTAGTAACCAGTGTGAAGCAAGGAATGTACCTCACCAGTGGCGTGGTTAGAAAGTGTGACAGTTCTTCATCTGGGAGATTAAGTAGAAAAGTACCTATACCAAAGGCTATTATAACTTTCTTTGAAGGAAGAAGAAAAGATAGCCATAGAAAAAAAAAATCCAGGGATTTTTCTTGCAAGAAAAAAAAAAAAATCCAGGGATTTTTCTTGCAGAGATTCTGGAATGATCTCTTCCTACCTTCTCTATCATTTTTTTTCCTGCTGGAAGCCATAAAGCATAACTGCAAATTAAAATTTGTCAAATTTGTTAAACTCCATCATAGGACCTCATGAAGGTTAGGTTATTAAAAATGCTTACAGGTATAATTATTGTTTTAAACAAAGACATTTATTAGAAATCTGCTATGTGACAAAAAAACATTTCCAAGGATTCCCTTTTTGGAAGCTCAGAGGGTAACATTTTCAAAAAAGGAATTTTGTATTATTCATCTGACTTCCCTTGATTATTTTTTTTTTAATCCACTAACAATTTCAACCAATGCTAAACAAAAGGCAGAAATCTCTACAAATATTTCAAAACTTTGTGTGTGAACAGGAGAAAGGCTCAACATGGTTCCTCTGGTGAGGAAAAGCCAGCAGAATAGGGGTCTTTGATGCTTGGCACTAGGCAGCAGGTCTGTCAGCACATGTGAACTAGACAGCCACAAGCATGTGGAGAGCATGCATGGTTTTCTTTGGCAGGTGAAAACACATGCTGAGGAGTTAGAATAATTTTTGGATGGAGTCAAGAGAAGTTAGCAGAAAAAGGACTGAAAGTTGAATCCAGGCTTACTAGTTTTGCTGCCTGGAACCTGCTGCCTTATTTGTGATTCTCTTTTACACAGCTCCCACTTCAAATGTTCATTAAAATAGATATGACTGCAAAATTATTTAATGGCAGTGATAAGAAAAAGTCTGTGTGCTTGTAAATAATAGCACATGCACAACACATGTGTGAGGCATACAAAAATCACTGACAGATGTTCTTATACTTGTAACTCCCCTTTTCCCCTAACAATCTTAGCTCTTCAACATATTCCTGTGATGGCCATCACGGAGCAAAGGAATTCAAACAGATACATATTGGCCAAGGGGCTCTCTCCAGAGCATGAAATACAGCTGAGAAAACTGTCCCCACTGAGAAAACAGAAGCATCTGAGCTTCTTCAGTTTTCTGAGGAAAGCTCAGGTTTACCTAGAAGCAACATATTGGCTCAGATACATCTCCAGTGTCTACAGACACTGACTATCCATGGTTAACCAAGAAGTATATTTATTTTTCACACAATAGGTTTGATTCTTCTCCTGAAGACTAACAGAATAAGACTTGGTTCCCACATCCTTGATCCTACAGATATGGCACGCACAGAAAGAAGTGCTAAACAAAATCTGCATTCTGTTTTACATGAGAGCTGAGGAAGAGAAAGCAGAAAAAGAAATACATTTTGAAAAGGGAAGACAAAAAAGCAATAGGATGGACTTAGAATATTCCACAAATTCCCAAAGGTATTTGGCTCCTGTTTCAGCATGTACAATATTTAGATACCTTCACAGAACTGGGCTACAGTCACTTCCGTGATTCTCTGCAGCAAGAGGATCTCATGGTGTTTAGTCAGCTTCCTGGTATGCATCTCTCAAAGAACCAAAACAGACAGAACTAAGATTATAAAGATAAAGATTAAAGTCTTCCTCTTGTAAACTCTTGGGTGACTGTATAACTGCTCATTGAAAAACAAAACAACACTGAATGAAAGACAACCTCCTCTACATGGAGAATGCCACATTCATGTCGAGTCATAATCATAATCGTAGATTCATAATCATAGAATGGTTTGGGTTGGAAGGGACCTTAAAGATCATCCAGTTCCAACCCCCCTGCCCAGCAGGAACACCTTCCACTAGACCAGGTTGCTCAAGACCAGGCTCCAGCCTGGCCTTGAACACTTCCAAGGAGGGGGCATCCACAACTTCCTTGGGCAACCTGTTCCAGTATCTCACCACCCTCACAGTGAAGAACTTCTTCCTAATATCTAATCTAAACCTACCCTCTTTCAGTTTAAAGCCATTTCCCCTTGTTTTGTCATTAACTGCCCTTATGAAAAGTCCTTCCCCAGCTTTCTTGTAGCCCCTTCAGGTACTGGGAGGCCACTATAAGATCTCCCTGGAGCCTTCTCTTTTTCAGGCTGAACAGCCCCAACTTTCTCAGCCTGTCCTCACAGGAGAGGTGCTTCAGCCCTCGGATCATCCTGTGGCCTCCTCTGGACTTGTTCTAGCAAACAAGTTCATGCCTGCATGACTGGAGAGCTGACTGGAGAGTGGGCTTTGTAGGTTTAGTTCAACTTCCCTTTCAAACCAAATCATTCTCAGTTTAATTTTATGTATCTAAATACTTCAAGTTAGATGACTGAAAGAAAGATATTGGTACAATTAACTTAAAAGCACATGATACATCAAGCACATATTAGCAGGACCAGGGAAAAGCTGGCAGGGAGAAGCTGGCAGTATGGTAGTGGAAACAGATGGTCTACAAGCAAGAGAAAGTATTGTTAATAGGGTTACATTTCTAAAGGAGGAGTCCTGCCAAAACCAGCACAAAACAGAGTAGACATTAAAAATGTGATTTAAGTGATCAAATTAGATTAAAAGTAATTGTCTCTCAGCTGACATGTGAGTACCAAAACTGTGTGTGTTTCTATTCCATCATCCAATAAACTGCTATTTCCAGGTGACAGACAGAAACTTCCTAAATCACACTAATTCTGTCACCAGCTGTTATCTGAACATACTTCAATGCACTCATCTAACTAAACAACTAAACAGCTACTAAAGTGGGATACTGACTACAGTGAGTCTTTATTATACATCTAGTTTGTACTGCTTAGCAGGCATGAATTCAGATGTGAGTTTAAAAGTAAACAGTTTAAGCTATGCTGACCTATGGAGCAGGATCTAAGAAACCTGGTGGGAAGGCACAAATAGAAAGACAACAGCAGTTTCAATAAGAAAGTGAAATTAAATGCCAGATGTACCTATGAAAGCAGCATGAAATTTACAGAAGGAAAGTCACATAAATATCATAGCTGGATGTCACCTGCTGGTAATTCTTAAACCAGTACTCCAACTGTTAAGAAACAATGCAAAATCAAAATACATCAGGGTCAGATTTATCCCATCCAACTTCACTCACTTACCGTGTCCAGCATAAGAAACATACATGTATTGCTTCGGTAGATAATAGAGACAGACATGTACCTCCTGAGGGTGATATCTCCTACCCTAAAACCAGTTGTTTGAGACACAGATGTGTCTAAGCTGAGGTTCTTAGGTGCCCTCTTAATGTCACTGAATGCCCTGATTTACTCTTCAAAAGTGATAGTGACCTGCTTTCAAAGGGCTGCTGAACATTCACTAAAGATGCTAAAGAATTTAACGAGTGCAAAATAATTTACTTATCTGTGAAGATCTTGCCATCTCTTTTCTGAAAGCTAACCACAGTTAGAGAAGAAGCAATAGTTCAGACTTTCTAACCCTGGTAAGTAAACTCTGATATTAGGCCCAACACTTTGCTTACTGCATATTTCTTTTCCTTCAGCAGGTATACCTGACATGAAACAGGGTACATACAACAATTATTTCAGTATAAATTTCTTGACCTTGTTAAAAATTAAGAAAACTATTGCATCCTCAGCTGGTCAAGAACCTGCTAGAGCAGGCCTTGACTTTGCCTCCTGCTGTGTGGCAGCAGTCTCATGTGTCCCTTCACCACTCTGTGCTCCCAGTAAAACGGAGGCAGGCTGCTCTGCATCAACGGGGGCTGAAGGGCTTAGGACAGCCCTTGAACTCCTCAAGCAGTATCTGCTGTTGCTGTGTGTCCCAGCTTCTCCCCATGCTGTACAGGAAGCCTAGGAGACTAACTCAAAGCCTGTCATTTTCTGCACACGAGCAAGCTCCAAAGGTTAAATCCTGATACATCTACACATCCATACCTGCAACATCCACCGTCTGCACCTGCTTTCTCTCAGCAAAGACCGCGTGTGTTAAACATGAGAAGAGGAGGAGAAGGGGCAGCTCTCATGGTGCACACAGCATCATACCTGTAGCCAAGGGTTTGGGAAGCATCGTGGTAAAGTTAGCAATCTTTATGTACAATGCAGACATTACAAACTATTAGAGAACTCCATAATCACACTGTTTTGTCTGTGGCTGTATCACAAGCTGCAAATGAGCCATACAAGAGGCAATCAAGCCCCAGGACAAGTATCATTAGCATTCAACTTGGCCAGAGCTGAGAAGCACTAATGGGAAAAGTACTTTGGGCACTTAAAAGCCATCTTTTTAATATGACTTACCAGCAAGAAAACAGAAAGACCATACATCTGATCACCTTGCACTAAGCTTTTGCCACAGCACAGAGGCAGCACATGCTGATGTTAGAGTACGTGCAAAATGAGCCTTATACAACATTAGAACACCAGAGATCACCAAATATCTGCAAACAGGGCTGTGGGACTCCAGCCCACAAAGCTGTTCAACCAAACACAGACTTCACTGGACATAAGCCCGCTACACAGAACGACAGTCCAGGAGACCATAGCAAATGAGAACTACAAAGGCAAAAACTTGCCACAGGGCAATTTTTCCATCCCACCTTAAGAATGGTGGAAAACTGAAGAAGCAACAGGCTTTCTAACACCACCTCAGGGATGAACCGACAATCTGCAGAAGGCTGTGAGGGAAGCACTGTCTTTTTCTGAGCTGGTTCATGCTCAACACAGCTCATGACCCTTCCTCTCAAAGCTATAGACTGAGTAGAATCATACATGTTCACACCATATCAGTAAGCAGAAACAGGGGAGCATCTCTTCTCTTAATGGGGAGAAAATGACTCTTTACTTTCAATGACAAAGTTGCATCCCAAAGCTGCCAAGAACCAAAAAGTTAGAGTATCTCATTCAAGGACTGATTTCAGGCAGTGTTCAGCAAAACACCAAGCTGCTACACTGCTCGGACACACACTTAACATCAGATTTCCCAGTAGCCCTGCTGAGGTCACTATGGTTACTCCCTTGTGTGGCACCAGGCACGTCCTTTGGGGCCTTTGGTTGAAGCTTTGGCTTCCATTTTGTTGCCACTTACATTAGTGTTGCAAGTGGGTTTAGCAGGCGTTCAAGTAAAGCAGCAAGTACTTTACACCTGCTTACTGTCTACTTCTGCCATTGCTTTCCCCTGGGCTGATGGCATATGCAAGATGAAAGAATCAAGCTAAAAGGAACAAAGAACGTGTGTGCATATACAAGTAAATCAAGCAGCACGTTCTCTACCTGCAAGACCTACAGACTTGCTCCTGAAGTTACAAACCAGCCATTACAGCCTAGGAGTCAAGTATTTGAGCTCAGTTCTTAGCTCAATCTTCATTTGCCTGAGGAATCTTAGAGAATTGACTTCCACACGCTGTTTTCCCCATGCAAAGCAATTTACATTGAGGTTATCAAGCACTTGGAAAACTGGAAGTAACCAGCTGAGGTGAGGCCTGTAGGTAAGAGCAGGGGAAGCTTCAGGCTTGCACAAATGGACACTTGCTCCAGGCTTTGCATGGACAGTTGTTCTACACCACTGCCTCCAACCTCAGGCATCAGGCAGGCTGGTGCTTCCGTCTTCACACCAGCCCCAGCTGGGTCTCCATGGGCCTAGCAAAGCATGGCTTTTCCTACCAGGAATAGGAGTGTTCCAGAGTGTAAAGCACAAGAGACGATTTTTGCTCAGGGGCTCTGGATGATGATGTCAGCCCAGGTGCTGCTTTGTGTATGGCCTGGAGGTCCACAGCTTGCTTGGCAAATATTTGCAGGCACAAAACCACTGCCACGTAGCAACGCTGTCCAGTAACTCAGATCACCTTACAACAACATTGAAAGGACACCTAAAACTGGGTAATAGGACTGGAGAAGGCTCCAGCGAGACCTTATAGCGGCCTTCCAGTACCTGAAGGGCCTACAAGAAAGCTGTGGAGGGACTTTTTACAAGGGCAGGTAGTGACAGGATGAGGGGTAATGGCTTCAAACTGGAAGAGGGTAGGTTTAGATGAAATATTAGGAAGAAATTCTTTCCTGTAAGGGTGGTGAGACACTGGAACAGGTTACCCAGAGAAGCTGTGGATGCCCCCTCCCTGGAAGTGTTCAAGGCCAGGATGGATGAGGCTTTGAGCAACCTGTTCTGGTGGAAGGTGTCCCTGCTGATGGCAGCGGGGTTGAACTAGATGATCTTTTAAGGTCCCTTCCAACCCAAACCATTCTGTGGTTCTCTGGTCAGCATAGATCACAAAAAGGGACACAGAGGGACAGTTGGAACAAGTTGTCAGACCAACACCATATTTCCATGGAAATACAATTAACTTTTTTCTTTTTTCCCCATAAATTGTGCCTTTCTGATTGCCTGGTTACTTTCTTAGGCTCCATTCTTTACACTAGAAAGATCATAGAAAAAAACCAAAAAACAACAAACCAAAAACTTTATAAACTCTGATTCCCCTTTGAAACCACTGTATTTTACTTAGGCCTGACTGGCAGGAGGGTAGTGGATCTGGCTCTCTATGTAAAAGTGTGTTCACTCTTCCTTCTCCCAGTACATAGCGATATCTGCTTTGATGATATCAAATCACAGAGAAAACTGAAGAGTTTTGACAAGCTCCACCACACACAGGAAACAGGAATGACACCCTTCCAAAGCTATGCACTGAAGTGACCAACTATCTACAGCCACCATGGAAAAAGCCAAGGTGCTCCTGTTTCCATCATCCTTTAGCTCATAGTTCCCTTTTTAAGTGGCCCATTGGTCAAAGAGGTAACTCTGAATGTCACTCTGTGCCTCTGCGGTGTGGCTTCGCTACAGCTCTCTAAATCGAGGTGCGAAAGGACAGGAACATTTATTAAACATTTCCACCACAGAACAAGAGCTCTCACTTTTTGCAGCTTGAAATAAACCCTACTTGCAACACAGAAGCAAGTGCAACCACAGCAGGGTTTGAGCAGGAAAAGCTTTCACAGGGGGGCTAGCGAAGGACGGGTGTGGGAAAGGAGGTGGTTCTCTGTCACCAGAAAAAGTTCTGCCACTCAATTTTTTCCACTTATACTCAGCCCCCCCATGACACCCCAAAGGCAAACTCAAGAACTGACCACTGAATGGCAGTATATAAACTCTGTGAAAGAGGGCTGACAATAGTCACTTTCTTCTCTGCCTTGACAAAGAAGCCACCAGCAATGAAACTCCATGCTGCAGCTATCCTCATCATCTGCCTTGGCGTCTTCACTGTGCACACGGTGAAAGGTAAGCTTACAACTCAAGAGGAAGATGGGAATTGCTCCACATTGTACCACTGGTCTCATGAACAGGATTCATTCTCAGACAGAGCTGATAAGATAAAACTCACTAGAAATCCAGATCAGAACGAGCAGAAAGGCAGCTTTATGGGAGATTTCATCTGATGTCCTGTCAATTAGTGGTTGGCTTCAGGTGCCACGCAAAGAGAGTTTCTGTGCCTTAGAACACTCAAAGGGTTTCTGTGCATTAGTCTCTCTTAAAATAATGAAATCTTGAAGACACAATGTCTTTTAATCTCACTGATGCCATATAGCAATGAATTCTATACGATAATAACATTTTATTAAAAATATTTCTTGAATGAGATGTACTTTTTTCTTTTTCCAGATATACTACTTGTAGATGTATTTTTATTATATTGTTTTTTATTTGTCTTTCTCTAACTATATAGCCATAATCCTCTAACGTCCCTATTTTTAAAAGTTATTCCAGTTCTATATCACATACTGCCTATTTGCCTGTTTCTAGACAGATATTTTAGTACCGACAGGCAAATAATGAACAAAAACTTCAAAGGAGAGCAATGGATTTTTACAATTTATTCTCTCCCTGATTTGATACAATTTAACATATTGTTTGAGACCACTTATGGGCACTGAGATGAGCCATGTTTATGAGCTATGCTTTAAATAAGTTTGTCTACAGTGATGTTTAGGTCTGTGACTTCTGGATCAGGCTACACGTATCATGCAAAAACACGAACATACACACATAAGCACAGGTCATCTTATACACAATCAGATTCACACAAACAAGCACATAAAAATCAGAGAAAACACTCGTATGTGAGCCATATGCAAACCCACAAAAATATGCAGAGAGAAACACAAAGAAAAGGCATCTTCACAAAACCACACCAAAACCAAACTGAGACCTGCTAAGCATTCACAAGATTATGCAGCTACACACCGAGTGCATTGACCTAGTGCCCACACAGCGAGATCATGCTACACTACTGCACACTGATTAACGCTACTACCGTTCATCTCGGCAACATGCGGCTTTGTACCAGACTGACAGTTTATAATGTCATTCTCCAAGTTGTATAATTTGCCATAAATATCATCAAGTCTGAAAAAGCACACTGAGGTGGTGTGCAAGGGATAGAAAAAGGATGAGAAAGAAGAATGAGAAGGAAAAAAAAAAACCACCAGAAAAAAGGGTAGTTATAGGTGCAGAGGAGTTTGCTTTTGTTCCCAGGCTTAGAGGAGCTTTGCTGGTAATTCTCTGCATGCATTCCCTGGAGATAGTTTAGTAGTAGAGAGAGTATTTCCAGAACTACCTGACCTAGTGGAAGATGTCCCTGCTCACTGCAGGGGGGTTGGACTAGATGACCTTGAAAGGTCCCTTCCAACCCAAACCATTCTGTGATTCTATAACTAGTAAGGATTGCTTGACTGTCTTCGAGCTCTTTAATGCCACATTTTGAAAACCAATCAGAGTGAGGCAGTAAGACAGACATTTGTAAAGAATCATCAAAAAATACATCTCCTTATTTGTAACTAAAGCAAGATCAGAAGAGATGCTCCTTCATGCAAACAAAATCTCAAGAATTAGCTACTCTGCCAGTACCCCAGCACTGGCTATGCTACAGCTTCTCCAAAGGCTGATGTGTGTTTTCCAAGTATTTCAAACAAAGAAAAACTCACAGATAATGAGATTATGTGAAGCAGGATTTATATTTAGCATATATTATTTATATTTACCTGAATAGCTCTAGGACTTTTTCCAAGCCAGTTTCTCTATAAATTCTTTCAAAGGAAACCTCAGAATACAGCAGTGTTCTGTTTGTCCCCCTCATGCCTTCCCAAAGTTGTTTTTGATGGGTGGGAGAAAACCAGAAACTAGCAAGCAGAGGCTGCCAGTAATGTGTACATATATTCCATCTCACTTAAATGAGCTCCCATTTTTAGTTATCATCATGTAAGGTAGTAACTGCCCAGAGAATTTTATACTGATATCACAGTATTAATCACCAATGCATTTCCTTTAAATGTATTAAAATGTTGGAGGAAAGAGGATTAAGTAGCACTCTCTTGCCTATGAAACCAGATTTACAGCAAGAGTATACAAGTACTTAGTCTTCTAGCAGATATATCTCTCTTTCTTTCAACCATTGTTTCTTAACGCTAGTTTTGTACGTGCAGTATGAGACAAGTAGCCTTGCTCTCCCTTCCTTCACTTGGAAAGTTGGGGAAATCACTGATCCACATTCCGATGACGTTTGGAAATCCATCCACTAAAGGTGCTGGTTCTAAGCACTACTCCACAAGAACACTTATTGCAGATGATACAGATCTAATTATGAATGATGCCGAATACCATTTTTGCTGTGGAAGCAGTGACTCCCATTGGCCCAGAATGATTATACAACTGTTCAGGAGAACGGGTGAAGATAAGTATCTTAACTGAAGTAGAAATAACACTTATTATAACACAACAAATACCTTAAGCTCTCTTCTAGAACTGGTATTGTGGCTGTACATCATCAGGCACTCATGTTCTAACCACAACTGGAAGTCTCCTGGAATTCATAATAAAGTAATTATGGCTATATATGAATATAGTACTGACTGCTTTTGCCATTTACCTATTCTTCCCCTTCTAGGGAGCATTGCAAGTCAGACCATGCGCAAATCCAGTTGTGTAAGTCTGTCTACACAGCAACCAAACATCCGAAACCTTGTCAGCTATGAAAAGCAACAAGTTCCAGTAGATGCCATCAGGTAAGTATCCAGTGTACAGTTCACCTTCAGACTCCTCTATGCAAACATGCTACCATCAAAGAGGGAAAGGGCATCAGAAGACACTTCAGAGCCCAGCTCACTAAATCTGGCTAGTTCAGGTCATGCTTTCAGTTTGCCCATAAAGTAGTCACCTGACAGCTGAGGGAGTGAGGGGATAGTGGTGGGCCTCAAGAGAGCTGGGAGATGTGAGCTGCTCACAAACACTGTCAGAAATCTCACTGAATGGCCAGATACTTTGTGCCCAAAAAGTGGGGAAAAATCTCAGTGAGGGGTCAGGGTGGAGCAGTAAAGAGCCCAGTCCAGTGAATTGAGCCAAGGTGAAGGATCATGTGGAAGAGTTTGGGGTAACACTGACTCCTTCTAGGAGCTGTATTTGGTGTTTTGATCCCACCAGCATGTACTTTTATCAAATCTGGGATCTGCTCCTGGGAGGTAAATGTGCATCATGATTTCATAGAAAATCTCAGAATACCAGGTATGCTCCTTTTTTAAAATGTCAGTATATACACACATGACCGTGTATGTTACAAACTGCCTATGCCATAAATAACAAACTAATGTTGCTAACATCAACAAACTCCAGAACATGATATGGCTTTATCACATTGTTCCACATGTTCTGCATAAAAACCAAGAACAGTAAAGCTGGGTTTGGAAACTGGAATTTAATGGCCACCTGGTTTGCTTGCTTTCCTCCTATAGGTTTACCACCACAAAAGGTATCAAGATCTGCGCAAGTCCTGATCAGAAATGGGTGCAGGCTGCTATAAAGAAAATAGATCAAAAACGTACCACCAAAGCCAAAAAATCCTGTCCCAAGAAAGCATCTAAGGCCAACTAAATGGAATCATCATCAGTGCTGCATATAACAGGGCAGAAACCCTTAGAATCTGCTTTTAATTCCTATTTATTGATTGGCAATAAAAATTCTGAACAAATACAAACTCACCAGAATCTGTTCATCATTGGTTGAACATCTGCCAACTTCTTGGTTTTACAGCTGGACTCTGTTACACCGTTTATTTTCTGAAACACTTGCTAATATTTACTTAAAACTGAATGTAGATATCTTCTCATCCTTACTGTCCTGACCAGTATGGCATTTAAGGATGAATGGCAGATAGTTTTGCATACTGTAGGGAATAAAATGACCTCCCACAGAGCTGGATGCCTGTATACCTCCATTCTGATGGAGGTCAGAATGTTCTGCATTGAGTGCTGGGTTTGAGAAGGTGCTATACAATTTAATGGTTATACATACCTATATAATCTATAAGTACTAATGGTACATGGTTCAGGCTATCACCTTATCAGCACAGTATTCAGATTATCCTTGGGCCTTCGATTTTTGCAGACAGTATTACACTCTTAGCTCAGTCTACAATGATGTACAGATACTCTCACCAAGGGATGACCTGGAGTAATTCGGTGTAACTCTATGAATATAACCCTATTCAACCTTGTACTGGTGAAGACTTATCCTACCCACTGACTTCTGTGAAGTTACTTCAGTTTCACTCTTGTGTAAGACAAACTTGAAACAACTGGTTTACTTTTTCTTTTGCTTTTCTCTGAATAAGCAACAACAAACCATGTCTGAAATCTGTATTTCACAAACTCATATGAAGTCCCTGCCCTAGAGAGCTGTGTATATGTAAATGTCTTCTATTTTTTAAATTAATAAATTCTACTAACAGAAGGTTGTGAATTTTAATAAAGTTATTGTAAACCTGGAATTAAATGGTATGTTTGTCTGCTTGTATGTAATGCAGATAGAGACTGTTGAAACGGGTATCAAGATGACAGCACAAATCTGAGAACTTTGGGGCAAGTCAGCTAGAGCTGACACTACTGCCAACTCCTGACTCAGATTGCTCAAAAGCAATCTGATTCTGAGCTTTCTACACCATATTCCAGCTGTAAAGCCTGTATTTCAGACAATACCTTTTCAAAAGTTTGGGTACTTAAAAGTCAAACTTCATATAACTCTAGAATGATCCCCACATTATTAGAAGCAGATACAGACGAGCTATGGGCAGAGAGAGAAAAAAACTGACATTTGAGGAGCTTGAGGGGTAGAGGAGAGGTACAGGCAGAGGGACTCCAAGAATAAACTTCCTCTCATGCTACTGCATGTATCTAGCCTGCACTGCTGCTAAACTGTGGGCTTTTCATCATAAATAACCTCTTAGCAATACACATGAAACTACAGCACTTCCAAACTACACTACAGAAATAAGATGGCATCACTCTAAAAGCCAGTCTTTACAGTTCCTTGCTCTGGTCAAGTCTGCATTATCTCACATTTTGTCATAGCTCGGTTCTGTGTAGGAAAATGCATTTAGTTTTCACTGTCCAGGCCGTGTTTTAAAGCAGTGCTACTGCTCAGGCAGGGACGAGAAGAATGACTGTATTTGTCACACTACAGAGCAGAGCCAAGGCAGGCTACTGAGCTTCCATTGTACGGAGCGATGCTTCCTTACCCAAGTTCTTGATATCAACTACATGAGAAAAAAATAGTTGTTTCTACAACTTTTGTAAGAAGAACTTTACAGGTAGAAAGAAATGTTAAGATGTTATGTTTCTGGAGTACTGTAATATATAAACTGGTGTTAATTCATTTTGAGTCGCTGATCTAAAGGCCTCAGTCTCTCATATTGCAGGCAACAGAAACACTTCTGTTTCCTTCAGCATCATCAGACTATCAGCAGGCTACAAAACCAGGTCACCTCTAAAAGAATTTTTATGGTAAGCTCCATCAGATGAATACCATCAGCTTCCACTGATCAAATTTATCCAGGACCAGAACTAACTAACAGGCTTTTGGCAGGCAGAATTTTAATGCCTTTGCTCAGTAGGATCTCATTCTTAAATTAATCTTGCTGAAATGAATATAATTTTTTTAAATTAGGTCTATCACAACCTGAGGATATATTAATTAACTACCACATAGCAATTAATAGCTTATATCTGCTCATCCTCATCACAGTTCATAGCATGATTAATAATAATTTTTAAGAGTGAATCATCCTACTTAATAATTACATCTTGTTTGTTATACCTTGCAAGATCTGTGATGATTCTTGTGTGCTTCTTGGGAGTTAATTATGGTGGGTGATCAGAACTCTTGACATCTCTTCCTACTCAGCTATTAAACCCCAGAGACTTCCCTGTCCTTCCCTGGCCATTCCTTACCCCACTCCTTGCTGTGGTCCCAGTTGTGTGCTATTTTTGTCATCTCTAGCTGTGTATAATCTGGAAGCTTATCTGTAATGGCACTGCTCTTGCCTAGAACTTTTCCCTGAGGCTCTCAAAATGCTTTAGAAAGAATGGAAAATATGATTAAACCTCCTTTTCACATACACACACACAAAAGGAAAGTGCAAAATGAAGAACTAGAGTGCTGCTGTTGTGTTGGAGGCAAGTAAGAACCCTAGTTTTGGTCTTTCCAACATAGAATCATAGAATGGTTTGGATTGGAAGGGACCTTAAAGATCATCCAGTTCCAACCCCCCTGCCATCAGCAGGGACACCTTCCACTAGACCAGGTTGCTCAAAGCCTCATCCAGCCTGGCCTTAAACACTTCCAGGGAGGAGCATCCACAACTTCCTTGGGCAACCTGTTCCAGTGTCTCACCACCCTCACAGTGAAAAACTTCTTCCTAATATCTAATCTAAATCTCCCCTCTTTCAGTTTAAACCCATTTCCCCTTGTCTTGTCATTAGTAGCCCTTATGAAAAGTCCCTCCCCAGCTTTCCTGTAGGCCCCCTTCAGGTATTGGAAGGCAGCTATAAGATCTCCCTGGAGTCTTCTCTTTTTCAGGCTGAACAGCCCCAACTCCTTCAGCCTGTCTTCATAGGAGAGGTGCTCCAGCCCTCGCATCATCCTGGTGGCCCTTCTCTGGACTTGTTCTAACTGGTCCATGTCTTTCTTATGTTGGGGGCTCCAGAACTGGACGCAGTATTCCAGGTGGGGCCTCACAAGAGCGGAGTAGAGGGGCAGAATCACCTCACTCGACCTGCTGGACACGCTTCTCTTGATGCAGCCCAGGATACGGTTGGCCTTCTAATACATCCTTAGGAAACATCTCACTTAGAAAAACGAGAAGTTAGGCTTCAAGGTATGTTTGCAGATTAGGGCTGTGGTCCTCCCTGCATCTCACTGCCCACCATTTCTTTCCAAGTCAGATAGGGTACAGGGGGCTCACGGTGACTGCTTCCACTCCTGCTCATCCTCTGCTAGATTGCAGCCTGTAATATGGATTTCCTTGGACTCCTTTTGCAAGATCTGTGCACCACTTTGCCAGAAAAGACCCTCCAAATACACATGGCAGATCAGGGAGTAGCAATATTTGAAACAAGTCAACCATTTCTCTTCTGACTTGCACAGTTTCCAAAGGGAAGAGGTGCACCATGTTCAGACCTTTAGCACAGGAGAAAGACAGTAGGGAGCACACTGGACAAACCCTCAACCTGTTTCAGTATTCCCAGCTTCCCTGACTTCAACAGAAGCAGACAGGACAACTACCCCACCCCTTTGGGCATGCTGGCTTTTTTGCATTTAAAAAGTATACTTCCAGGGCAATGACTTCAGATAGCTGCAGCTGTATTCTTTTCACTGCTTATTTCTAATTAAGTAATTAGAAAGTTAAGGGTTTACAATGACAATCAGCTTTCCTGGAAACTGTTACTACAACATTCAATTCCCAATCCCCAGTGATGAGTTGGGATGTTCCTTGATTGGTTTTTTATATGCCTTCTGACTATCATTTATGCTTTGCTTTACACTAGAGGTTTTAATCAGCTAATCACCTATTTTAACAGATTGCTCAAGACCCTACAAGGGAAGAAGAAATGGGAGGAGGACCTGTGTACAAATATTAATGCATCGGTGATGCTATTTCACCAAATATTAGTACATGACATGACAAGTAAGGCATGTTAATTCAGCAAATACAAATATTTTCTTCTCTCATCCCTGTGGAACAATGCACTGTGTGGGTTTTGGAAAGCTAAACCTTATATTTTTAAGTTAAAAATTAATTGATTACTTAAATTATTGGGGTTTGCTACAGAAGACACTAACCCAAACATTATGGCAAGCCAGTACAGGAGAAGGTGAGGGGAAAAGTAGCAAGGTAACAAACAGGAAAGGAGTGACAGAGAGTTGTTTTAGGAGAAAGTGGTATGAGGTAGCTGCCATTTAGTCCTTAATAAGTCACAGTCTTTCAGCAGGCCACTTGCTCCCTTGAGTTATCATCTCTGCTCTGTGGCATGTTTCTCATCACCTTGGGGAAACAGAAGCTTAGAGGATATACCATAAACCTGGAAGGCCCGAGCTATACTCTTCCACTGTCAGTTTTTTAGGAATCAACAAACTGAAACCAGATGAAAATACTACACTGCAAGTGGTTGTCAATATAATTCAGAATATGACTTTTAGCTGGGCATTTAATTTTCATAGCCTGACAAAACTGTATGCAGCACACTCTATGATCAGCACCACCACTGCTGCAGGTCTGTGAGCCCATCCACTCTCCAGGAATGTCTAAAGCTCTTTCTGCAGCAATACCTGACCTCTTCTGAGGGCACCCTTCTGACTCCCCTTACTGCCTTCCACAATGCCTGTGCACTTACTAACACTGAGAAACATTTCTGTCTGTCATTGCCCACCCCATGCTATTCACCCACAACTTGTATTTAGGTTAGGAGATCTGAGAAGAAGGGAACAGACCTGCCAGGACAACTCCTACAGTGGCTGCCCAGAAGATTTAAAAAATATTCTGCTGTCATGTCATGGTTTACCCCCCCCCACCCCATTTCACCTGACAGTTAAAAGCAGCAGAGAGGGGGGAAATGGTGCAAGAAAGAGCAGAGAAGAAAACTTGCTTCACATGATCCTTCTCACTCCCTAACCTAGAAAGTATTAAAACAACTGAACCAACAGGTTCAGACAGACAAAAACTAGTGTTTTCATATTTGCACAACCTGGCTGTGTGTTTCTACATCCCAACAGGAAAGGAAGTACTGCAAAAACAAACTCTTCTGCTAATAATTTCACCATCACTAGAAAGAGGATACACCAGCCCATAAAAGACTCCATCTAGGAAATGACCAGAGCAAACCATGGATACACTTTCCAGCACCTGATCTCCAGGGGTTTGAGAAGCCTGTTGTATGAAACATTAAAGAACTACCCCAAAACGAAGTATGGGATCGCAATTTAAATGAACCTTCTAACTTTGTGAGACTCATGTGACACATTTCCAGAGCATGTGCTGGTTCAAGGCCGGCTTATTGCCCCTACTCTGTTCCTTTAAAGAGATCACAGAAGATGGGGTTGCACAGCAGGCCCTTTCCTGGAGAAGTTTAGTTTTTCCTTCCTGTCTGGCAGTGGCTTAGAAGAGTCTAGACGGAATTATTACATGTTTGTTATGTGAAGAAAGAGGTTGGGTTTGTCACAAGACACAAGAAAAGGACTCCAAAAATACAAGCTCATGTCCTGTTCTACTAACAACTTAATTGCTCATCTCTGCGCAGCAGCTGTCACTTGATTTGGTCTGATTATTATGTATCATATTGAGTATTTCTTGCATTAAGCCCTTAAAAACTGAGGAGAAAAAAAATACCTCAGAAACTATTTAGAAATCATAACACCTGAAACAAATCTGTTAACTTGTTTGTTCCCTCTGGGTTTCTGAGCCTTTTAGTTCCACAGTGAAATTCCAGTTTCTTCAAGAACCATTAAGTGAAGAAGTATTTGTTCTAAGAGTAAACACCAGGACTCTGAGTCTCCCTGAAAGATTAGTGTTGGAGAGAGTGGCAGTAAGGGTGCACATATCTATGTGCATTCATGTGTTTGTGCACACATATGAACACATGTGCAAGACAAGGCTTCTGTAGGCTTCTCAGTGGGGAAAACATCTGCTTGTTTCCTACCATTTGCTGCCTAATGTCTGCTGTGGTGCCGGCTTCAACATGCCCACTTCTCTGAAACCATTAGAGTTACCCTGGTATTCCCCAGTGGGACAACGTTGACTCACAAAAAACCTCAAGTGATAATTGCCTAGTGCCTCTCTGTGCAGTGTGAGAAGAAAATGGGTCTGTTAGGGCTCCACTTTCCCTCCACAGTCATCCTAACCCTGCCTATAAACAATCCTGACCAGGAACTGCCATGCTGTAAGTTGCCAATTCACCTGGTACTGTCCTTGGGGTGCTTTTCATGAGGTACTGGCCAGTTCAGATTTTATTTATTAAGGCCTTCTAGCATGAGCATCTCTCAGGAGGGAGACATTGTCTGCTCAGAAGGATCTGCTGTAGTTGCTCAATTTGATTGATATTACTAAATCAGCAAAATTTTGCAGATCTCCATTTCTAAATTTTTATTATGCTAGAGCAGAGTGAAGTGGTAATTACTTACTGGATAAAATTAGTAATATGACTATAAAAAAACCCTTACTCTGAGGCATATGTTTTATGGACTCAGATTTAACGTTTTAAATGAAAATTCACCCAATTGTAGAAAAACAGTGGGGGGAAAACTTCACTTTTTAAACTCAAACTGGTTAATTCTTCCTTATTGTGACTACTTGTAGTGAATGAAAGTTCCAAGAATGTCTAAATTCAGTCTGTAAAACTACAACCGTAAGAAACAGTTATAACTCAAGAGAAAATCTTGGAAGAAGCTTTGTGGTTACAGCTAAAGATTTTAGTAGAACTATAGCTGTGTAGGTTTTTTTGCCATCTCAAAAAACATTTAAGAGATCTCAGGGTTCAGCTGATGGTCTGGAATTACATGAACATATTTGCAAACTCTGTAAAATGTATGTTTTGCTTTGAAGCCCCACAAACTTCCCTGTGGCTGCCTAATGGAGCCCCTACTCAAAAGTTAGATTTACAAGGTGACTTGGGGCAATGGTTATGTTCTGCAGGTGAGAGTGTGGCTTCTGCAGCCAGCTCAAGCACTTTGTGGTATCAGCCTGACCTGGAGGTCAGGAGAAAGCATTCACTTTTGACAAGTTTCACCCCACAGAAGGGACATGTGGTACCCCTTCCAGAGCTGCTTCTAAAGATGCCATTGAGAGCAACCGCTCTCAGAGAACTTCAGCCACAACAGGCAAAGGCCTTCACTGGGGGGCTATTAACAGATAATGGACAGGAAAGACATGGTTCTCTGTCACCAGAATGAACATTTTCTACATATGTACCCCTTTCCCTTACTCACTACCTTTTTTGGCAAAACCAGGACCTGGCAACTGAGCAATATTACCTAAACTCCATGAAAGAAGGCTCACATTAATCCCTTTCTTCTATGCCTTGACAGAGAAGCTACCAGCAATGAAACTCCACACCACAGCTATTCTGGTCATCTTTCACTTGATATCTTCACTGTGCACAAAGTGAGACACAAATCTGCAAGCCATTAGGAAGACAGGAATTCCCAACTACATTGCACCTGCAGTCTGATGAGGTCAGGATTCATTCTCAGCCAGATTTGATTCATGCGATCAAACCAGCAAGAAATCCTGCTTTACAGCACAACAATCCTGTTGTGCCACAGCACAACTTGCCTACATGGAAGATTCATCTTTGTGGTGGGCTTCCAACCTTAATACAAGGAGAATTTCTGTGCCTTAAAAATGTCTTATTTGCTCTCCTGTAACTGAAATCTTGAAGCCACGTATATAGGAAGTGTCTTTTAATCTGACAGGTGCCTTCTGGCAATGAGCTGCATGGATTAATGATGTTTTATGAAGATTCCTGAGTCTGTTTCAGATACAGTCATTCCCTTTTTGCTGTGCACACCTGTATTTCACCTCTTTATTTGCCCTGCTCTACCCGATATAGACCTAATCTTTTAGTATCCCCATTTATCAGTCTGTCAGCCCTCTGACAATGTATCTTACCTTTTTGTTGGGTTTTTATCTTGCTGATAAAAACATTATAGATGCAAAGACACTGGAAACAAACACAGCATTCAAGACAAAGGAGTACAGGTGATTTATATAACGGAGTCTTATTCCTGACTTTGTACAGCTAAGGCCACTGTTACCCATTATTTACAGTAGTGGTGATACAGCCTCAAACCTACAGACCATGTCTGCTGGTGAAGCTCTCATGTGATGTGCATTATCACAAATGAAATGAAGAAAAACTCTTACATAGTTAAGACTTGAGAGTCCAAAAATCACAGGCACAAACTGATCACACGTAGCCTCATGCAAACCCATCAAAATTCAAAGACTGAAGCACAAAAAATACACATTCACAACACAAGAGAAAGCCAAAACCAAGGACACCTCCAACTTTTTTGTGAAGTGACACATGCACACCCCGAGGTTACTGCCACTGTTTTTGCTGCTGCTTATTCTCAGCGATTTCACGGAGAGCAGTTCTATATCTGATCTTCCTTGCTTGCAGCTTTGTTAGTAGCTTTTCAGAGCCAAGTACTTCTTTTTTTCTGGGAGGGACAATTTGCTATAAGACATTGCCCATATGGGTAAGAGGCATGCAGGAGAAAGCCTGTGGAAAAATACCCTGGGATTTTTTGTTTTAAAGTACAAAGGAAATGCAGAGGTGACAAGGCTTAGAGGAGTAACCAAGGCAGCTAATAGTTCTGTTGACTAATGTGCTAAAGAAGAGAGATTTTGCCAAAAACAAAGTGAAAAAGAGACAAAAAACATGGCTTGAAGACCATGTTGTGAGGATACTTTTCAAGGAATTTGCTGTTGGTTGCAAGGTGAGTTTGGTTTTTTTCTAAAAAGCCAGTGTTAAAGGCACAGCAGGCAGCCATGCCTTTTATGAAGGAAAAGAATTGCAAGGATAAAAAAGAGGGGAGATGGATTGGTCCTGTCATGAAAAGAAGAAATGGAGAAAGAATGATAGGCAAAACCAGCAGTGGCAAAGGAGTGTGAGAGGCAGACAGAGGGAGAAAAGGCAAAAAAAGAATCAGAAAAGTAAATGATAGGAAGTAGAAGAGAAGATAAATGGAATTATAGATGTGGACCTTGGTGCTCATGGCATTTCCTGTTTTTTCTTAGAAGGCTGGTACCTACAGTATGATTTGAGAACAGGCTCATAGATACTGCTGACTTCTTGGTAAGAGCTGCCCAGATTTTTAGGCTGCCATCTCCATCATAGTAAATCCTCAGTGCCTTCCCTCTGGCAGAACACACTTGTATGAGGAAGGGAAGAATAATGACTGGGATCACCGCCACTTCACTAGCAGCTCCTACAAACCTGTTGGCCTTTTGACACTTAACATTTCATTCTTTTCAAAACTGCATACCAGGGGCAGGAGGGGGTGGCTTCTGGTTTTGGGTGCTTCATTTTTGGAGCTGCTGTGCATACAGAATTTATAGGTGCTGTACAGTACTGGAAGTTGGCACCCAAAACAAAACCACTGCAGTTTATACACGTGGAGAAAAAGGGAGCACAGTTTTCATCCTGTGCAACCACTGGAGAACATTTTGAGATGTTCCCACTAGTGGTACTTAGTGTTGCTCCACAAACATACTTATTTTCTAAGCATAGGTGATGCTTTTTGCCACATACTTTTATCCTTTAGCTTAGTAACTCTTCCAACAGCTGTTCACCAGCTATTTGCTGTATATGAGACTCCCCAGATGGTTCACATTGCAGGCAGCAGCGCCAACTGTTCATACACTGCGCATGAGTATAGTTATATATACTCATACTATATAGAATCATACGCATGCACGATGTATGAACAGTTAGTATTGCTGTCTGGTTTTGTATGGAATACATGATGACAAATGAATTTAAAAGGTCTCATCATCTGATGGATGGACCAAGGTCAGGCTTGATGGGGCTCTGAGCAACCTACTCTAGTAAAGATGTCCCTGCTCACTGCAGGGGGGTTGGACTAGACAACCTTTGAAGGTCCCTTCCAACCCAAACCATTCTATGATTCTATCATACCATTTATAGCGAATCTTGAGTTAGAAACCAGAAGTGTAATGGCTGCCTGGCTTTGCTTCTCTTCTGCAGGTTCATTACTACAGCACACCACAAGATCTATGCGAGGACTGACCTCCAGTGGGTGCAAGATGTCATGGAAATATCAGATGAAAGGTCAAAAAAAGACCTTCCAGCAGAGCCGTAAGTGCTCACACAAAAAGTGCACACGCAAAAGGCACGGCAACTTTCCAAACCCTCCCCTCAGGCAACGTCACTCCAAAGACTACCTCCAAGAGCACACCAAGGACTGCATTTTTTCCAAAGACCATGCCCACTCCTGATACTCCTTCCAAAACCACATCATCTTCTGAAGGCATTCATAAAGCTCCATTCACTCCCAAGCCCACTCTCTCTCCCAGCCTCAGATGCTTCCCCATATGTATTCTGGGAGCAATGACCTCTCCCAAACCAACTTCCAAAGCCTCCCAAAGTCCTGGTTTTTAGCTGAAACAGAGGTGGGTTTCTTTTTAGTAGTTAGAATAGTGCTGTATTTTCCTTTTCAGCCTGGGATTTGTTATGAGAGAGACACTGATAACATCCCAGGGTTTGCATTTTTGTCGCTGGAAGTGAAGGACTTTGTGTTCTGTCAGTCTACAAGCACAAGATCTAAGGGGGTGAGGAATATTTAAATTAATAAGCTAAATTGGCATTTGGATATACCAATGGGATATTCCATCTCACATCACGTCATGCCCAGTATATCAGTGAGGGGCTCTTCCTCTCTTGCTCTCTCTGGCTTTCGCTCGGGCTCTTGCTCTTCCGGGATTGCGGTTTCGGTTCGGGATTGTCGCTCCTCCGGGATCATTATCTGGGAATAACTCAAACTCCATTTGTATATTTTGTTACTGTTATCATTATCACTACTATTTTAATATTAGTATTATTTTAAGTTTTCTTTTATTTCTATTATTAAACTGTTCTTATCTCAACCTACAAGCCTCCTTACCCTTGCCCAACAATCCTCTCCCCTATACCCTGGGGGTGGGGGAGAAGTGGGTGAAAGGCTGTATTGGCTGCTAGCCAAGGGCTGGCCCAGTGAAACTATCACACACATCCACTCCTGAAGTTATATCTATTCCTAACCACATAGTCTCTCACAAATGCACTCTCAGAGCCACAGTTGTTCTTAAACCCACTCATAAGTGTCAGAGCAAACCTATGGCAGGTGAATAAATATGGCATCATTATAGCAAGAAACAGCAAACTCACCACCTGCACCTTGAACTATATGGAATTGCTACTCACAAGGCAGCAAGAAAGTCTCTGAACAAACACAGGCTCCATTCAACCCTTCATCTCTGCTTGTATTTTCTGGGCATTAACTACTATATGAGTTTCATAGCCATCCATCACGAGATGGGGGAATGTATATACCATACTGGCCATTACTAGTTAGACGGAAAGATGGAGTTTGAGTTCTCTGAGGCTCCAGAGCCCTTCAAGTAAATCCATGCTCACTGAATAAACAAAGCAGCTCCTTGGAGCCACAGCATTATATTGTTTCACTCTAGTAAAGAACCCTGCTCACGCAGCTGAAGATGACATGTGGTGGTTGAGACTTTGCTGAAGTGAAAAGAAGTCTCAGGTAGACCAAAACATTTTATAAGTTCATATTCACCTTGGCAAACTATTGGGTTGAGAATACAAATAGTAAATCCCACAAAAATCCTGAAAGGTTTTACTTTTTCAACTGTCTATATTTGTATTTCATATTTAAATTTTTAAAATTATTTTTTATAGTTTAATACATTTTAATATAATATAATGTTTAACTTTAAGATATCTTTAAAAGCCTGAAAATTAAATAAACTACAAAGATTAATTTCCTGGAAAATGAATTGAATTTGTTTTTATAAAGTTTGCATTTTGGCCTAATTTAAGACCAAATGAGGAATGAGTACTCTTGCAACCCCTCCCAAATCCTGGTACTGATGCTAATATGGTGTGGGATGAGGTACTAATCTACAGTTGTTACAACTAAGGAAAGATGTGAGAAGTCTGAAATCTGGCTGAGGAACTGAATAAGTTCCAGTAATTCACTTTACACTTATCTGTTACTAAATTAGTCCAACTTAGCCCATACCGAGTAATTAGAGAACACTTTAGAGGGCAAGGACAGAGATGGAGGTGATCAGGTATCTGAGGGTGACAGAAATAATGTTCTGATTCATTTTTAAAGCCACTTGACATTTACACATACGGCAAAGTGGTGGGTTGGCAAAAGGGGGCTAATGGAGGGGAAAATACATCAAATAGGGAAGCCACAATGAACAAAGCAATTGTTGCATGAGGGTGGTTGGGGGAAGGTCCAACAAAACCTCATTTTTACTCAGATAACTGTGGAAATTATCTTGATCACTTCAGAATTTAATTCAGTGTAGTGTTCTGACCTCTGCCAGGCACTGCCCCCAATAAAAAACACAGACACCATCTCCATACAAGAGCAGGGAGAGGAGACAGAGGACACAATTTAGCTGCATGTTTGAATCCTACCTTAATACAGCAAAAGATTATTTATGACCACCTACCATCTAGCCACCTGTTATACCTTCAGCAAATGTTTAAGAGCTGCCCAGGGCATATACACAGCTGCTTTGAACTTGCTGTAATGTAATTAGCTTATCCCTTAGAGAACTCAGTAAACAAAGAAGAAAGGATAGCATTAAACCTAGGGAGCTTGCAATTCTAGGAGTCAATTAAAAGAATATATTTAACAAATCAAATAACCTACAATTTTATCCTTACGACTTTGAAGAAGCTGCTAAATGAACTAAGATTCTCTGGGGAATACAAATTCCCTTCATTTATAGAACAGCATCAAAGGAGGGAGGGGAAGTCTGTTCTACTGTAGTCAAAGCCCACCACCAGATAAAGGCACTTGGAGCAGAGCATTACCATGGTTTGTGCAGCTTTATGCTGTAGTGAGTTCTTCCCCTCTCCCTTCTGTTATTTCAGATGAAATTTCCCATGGACATAACCCCTATATACCCTCATTGTTTCATGATAAACTAAAAAAGCCCTCTCCTTTACTTCAGCTGGAGCAAGCAAGGCTAGTTTTAAGGGCTTCATGAAGTCTCCCTTTCTGCCTGGCTATACCCACCAACCTGCTGTCATCTGGGGCTTGTGGTTGCCATCAACAGAGCAGTCCTCTCAGGCAGCACTGCAGGAGGAGGGTGCCTGGAGGAAGCTTTCTAGAGTACAGTGAACATAAGCAAAAACACACATCTTCCAAATCTCCTAACATTCTTAAAAATACTGCCAGACCCTTTTTTTTTTTTTTAAGTTGTAGATCTTATGGACAAATCACGCAGTTTCTAATTCTCATCTACCAGTTCAGCTGTGATTCTGAAGCACAATAAAGTCATTCTGCCTATTCACTTGGTGTGGTTTTTTACTTGACAAACACCAGTCATGGCTTCTTACTTATTCCTGTGACAGACAAATGTTGATGGCTGGTGCTCTTGCAGTCAAGTGGTAAACAGATCCCGAAATATTCAGTCCAACAGCACCATACAATCACTGTCCTTTTATT
>NW_010333565.1:55553-72784 GCF_000700745.2 Antrostomus carolinensis | reverse complement strand
TAGCAGAATACAAAGGACTTGCAGAATTTGTCCCAGTAGTTTTAACCGGCCACAATCATGGTTGCTATAGCTGCTTAGTCCCAGGGGAATTCTTTTCACTGTTGCACAAGTGGGTTACTGGAAAGCGTTTCCACACTTCAGAGGAGCTGATTCAGATCTGATGAGGGGCAGGGTGGGGATGGGAAGGTGTGTTAGTCTGAGGTTGTTCAGGTTACCTAAGCTTTAGATCCTTTTCTCTGCCAAGTTCTCCCGTGGATTTATTCAGTACTGTATGAATTACTGCCTTTCTGCTTCTGGGTGGTATGGGCAACCACAATCACACAAGATTCATATGTCCTTCAGCCAGAGCCATCCTTCCAGTTCTCCAAATGCAAGCTGCTACAGTCAGAGAGGAGTCAGTGATCCTCCACATACAGCAAAGTAAGACAAGGCGGCAAAAAACCTGCCAATAATTAAATAATAATGCATAAGACTGCATTTTTACGTGAGCTGCTCCATCTCTCCTTCTTGGCCTCAGATCAAATTAGCTAGAATTACAGAGCTAACTGTAACCCAGTTATAAACCCACTCCAGACGTGCAAAGGAATGTCCTCTCCTTACTGTAGGCCGGATTTTTTGGTGTAAAACAGATGCCCTATTAACATTCAATTTAGCTGACAGATATTCCTGCAGTTTAAGTTTACAGATTACAACCTTCACCTGATCAATCTCCTTCTGTTCTTAACTCTGGAAACACTTGTTGAACAGATTTTTAAGTTAATAGGTTTCAAGAATAAAGTCCAAGCACCCAAACAGGTGCCTGCAGGTATACTCCATCACTTGAAATAGCTAGTGAAGCTCAAGCTTGCTAGAGGAAGAAGGGGTGTGCGTTTGGGAGGCACAGTGACTATATGGGTCTCCAGTACTTCCTCTGGGATGCAGGGTCACACAGTGCTTTCATTGGGATCTCCACAAAGATGTTATTATGAAGAGACAATTCTCTGCTAACTTCACTGCTTATCCGAGTATAAACAGAATTCTCCTTACTGAGACAACCACAAATTATCCTTGTGTCATCAAGAGCCTGGTTTTGCTTTTTGATAACTATTCAGCAGAAGAATTTTCCACTGAAGCAACAGTAGATCCCATATGTGATGGGATGAGGAAAACACAGCACATGTGCATGCATTGCATGCTGACAATTCTTTAGACTTTAAGGCATCCTGGACTGCTGCTAGTGATGAGAAAGAATTATTCCAAACAATTGAAACTATGCAATCTACATCTGGAATCATAAAGAATTCTGTTTAATGAGCCATGATACATAGGGTTTGATGGTTGAGAGACTGATATTAGGCTAAAAAGACTGTACTATTCCCATATCAGTGGTATGACCATACCTTTTGTAGATGAGCAGCAACAGGGAGTTATGAAAAGACTTGGCAGGCTGTTCACCATGGCCAGCTGATGGACAGCTATCCATGCCAATACTTTTGGACCTCACTGGAAGGTCTAGACTTAACTCAAGGCCCAGAACTAACCTCCCTTCACAATCACCCTCTGGATTAAAGGAGATGCTGATTGCTCAGCTTTTTTCTATGCTTCATAAACTCCTCTGAGCACTTCCATAGCCCACACTTTGGGTAGCACAGATCTATATTGTATGGATTAATCTCCCTGGTGCTGGTACCTGTTAAACACTGCTGTAAATCCTAAGAAAGAAGGCTAGTTTTGAAGGTGTTTGGGCTGGAAGCACTCTGTGGAGAGAGGATATCAGGTTCTTGGCCTCTCAGTCTAGATCATCTCGATACCACCATACTCCATTACACGACTAAATTCCTTTTCCCACAAGGGATAGTCTTGGTGGTCACCAGTTTGTGACTAACAGGAAAAGCAGCCAAGGGCTGTAACAGTAACGATGCCAATAGTGTTTCTATAGCAATCTTCACAATCCTTACCCCTTTTACAGCTGAGAAGGTGGGATGCTATATGCAATGCTGGAAATCAGATCTGAGCTTGCTTTGTGAGGGTCACGCACTTTCCCAGCCAAGCTCAGGTGACTGGAAACATAATGCTCTCTCCCTTCTAAATCAGACGATGAGCATCAGGGAGAGGCAAAGTTAACAAAGTAAATAGGGTGCTTTCTGCTGAGCTGAGAGTTTTCATTTTGAAATATTCATTTAAGCTATTTGCCAGAGGCAGATAAGCCTCTTCTCCATGTTTATTTATGTAATTAATGCTAAGATAAGCTGCTTGTTCTCTCATTTTCAATGCAAAACAGTCAGTGTTTTTCTTCATATCCTTATGTTATCTATTGTTTAGCAGAATACAATAAATCAAAGAATTCTGTTAGAACAAAATTCTTTTGCTACGAGTTCTGGAACAATAGGTCTCTATTACTATTGTTTTGTAACTCAGTATCTTTCATCCAAAACATCTCCAAGCAAATGAAGCCTTACAAATGCTTATGAAGTAAATGCAGTGGCTTACTTCTTCCACACAAATGCACAAAGAGTTAATGAATGCTGAAATTTAGTAGCCATGTGAAACTGTTCTCTAGAAACACTCTTCAGCAATTCAGGATGGAGAGGTAAATGCTAAGGACCTTCTCCTGAGCTGGGGAACACTGGCAGAGCTGTCTTGAAGTCAGTCTGATGGAGATCATCACACTGACATGAAGCTGCACTGTTCCAAAATTGTAACTACAGCTTGACGTATCTTTCCTAACAAAGAAATATGACCTCCTAAGATAAAAATTTAATACAGAAAAGTTGCAATTCTAAAGAGCTTTTCTTGATTCATTGCCTGCTTCCTTCCTACGGGCCAAGCAGCCTCTCAAGAGGCTCCACAAGGACTCCAACAGACTTCCACAGACTCCCTTGGGCTCAGACTGCTCCAAGAGCTGAACAGGAGGCCTGGCCCCAGGACAGCCCATGCGTTCTGTCATTCTCTCACAGCGCTGCACTTTGAAAACCCACAGCTGCAGATCATGAAAGCTTTGGGGTCCCCAACATCAGAAAAGGAGATATCGTAGTACTGCTCTGAAGTGAGGGCATGCTGGATACACAGACGTTGTTAGGAGCCTGAAAGCCCCAAGAACCCTTACTCAAGGCAGCACAGTCACCGTTTACCAAATCTACTCTCTACACCAAGGGATAACAGCTATCCTCAAATTCTTGGCAGTAGCCACAGAGAAGTCACTGAAGTCACAGAGAAGCCAGGATGTGTTTCAAATAAACAAATGAAATGTCTCAACTTTTTTTTTTCCTTAAAATGAAAAAAATGTTTTCAGTTATACAGAAAGTTCTAGATTTTTTTTTCTGTTTCCAAGTAGAAACAAACTCCCTTTTTTCTTGAATTTCATAATTTCCCAAGGGTCAATAATAATGAGTTTTAACTACCTCTAATTGTAAAAACTTAATATTTTGATAGCTACCTGAGAGTGTCTTGTTGCATAATCAACATCTATTAAGACTTTATGACAACTCCAGCAATTAGGTATTGATAAATCTTTCCTATCATCATGTAAAGAGTAAAATAACACAGAAGTTTAGTGGCACATCTGTTGTTCAACTACTAGTAAGTATTAGACCTAGGAAGAGAGCAAAAGTCTTTGTTCCAATTTATTCCTGAGTTTTAGAAAATGCTCCAGTCTGCCAGGCTCTTGTCTTTATTACTGCTTTATATAATAATCCATCTAATTAAAAATATCCTAATACCACACAAGAACTTCAAGAAGTATAACTCATCAGTTGCATACCTACTATTTAGTGGATTCTCTAAACATGTCAAGTCTCAGTCATCTGCAGAAAAGATCTGCTGAGGAGAGGCCTCTAATCTGTCTGTAATGCAAGAACTTTCATAATACAGTCCACCCATACATCAGTTTTATGTATTTTTTGTGCAATTTTGTATGTACATCCACATCAGAGGACAGAAATATTTTCTAAATTGAAAAACAAACAGATTATGAACAAACATATGTGTAATATTAGGAAAAAAGCAGAAAGTTAGTTTGACTGTATGAGACTAACAATGGAGTTGATTCTCCATTGTTTTGTGATTTGGTTCATTACACTTCCAAGAAGGGAGTGAATGTTTTAGGTAGAATTGAGGTTCTGTGTAAATCAGTCATGAAACTGTCTGGATTCAGTGATGGCTAATCCTCAACTTGAACTCAAACTGACTTGGGGGGGAAGAGCATGACTGTGAGCATGGGAAGTTTTTTCAAAGCTGTTCACCAATAGTTTTTAACCCTGTATATGAATGATTTTTTTTTTTTTCCCAAGCTTTGAAATGCAAAAGGAAAAAAAGTCACAAAAATGTGACAAATTGTCTTATTATTAGGTCAATGTTGCACTCACTAAACATACAGATCACCTTCAGCCAGGGTAGCTAACCACTTTTCCTTTTATTTTTGTTTCTAAGGTGGCAAGCCTAATGGAAATCCATGACTTAAAGGAAGCTTTCAGAAGCTGCAAAGTGTTACAGCAAGTCCCAGTACATTGCTTATGCAGAAAACTCAAGTGTTGCCAAGCATATAACAGAATTTCTTACACCACTGAAGACCCCTCCTTCCCCATCCTTATATATGTCCTTTCAGAAACTGAACATCCTGTTTCAGATGACATAAACAAATTGCAACTAAAACCACTGATAAATGGTGGCTTCAAAAAAAGACATCAGCTCCATCCTCAGCGAGGGCAGTATTTTTAGAATGACAGCTATTTGTGAAAAATAAATAAATAAATAAATAGTGTATTACACAGATAGATGCTATCTAGACAGAAGCATAGATTACTTGTTTCAGAAGAGTTTTCAGAAATACCTAGCACAGTTTCAACCTCCTCCTCATTTTATATAAATAGCTACAGATCCATTTTACACACATTCATACATACAGGGTAAGATTCTTGCCACTGTGCACTGCTAGAAATGGGAACAGCAGCCTCCTGGTAACTGTAAACCAGCCCACACTATGTACCTATACAATAGATCTAGGTTTAAATACAGATTTAGCTAGCCAAGACACCCCCACTTCTGACATTCCAGCTTAACTTTCCACAAAGGAGCTGAATGGGCTGCTCAGCTGCACAGTGATTATCAGGCTTTTTATCCCGAGCTTTTCCAGTGAGTAGGCAAGGGTGTTTTCCCTTGACAGTCTATTTCAGGTTCAGAAGACAGTCTGTTCTTCTGTGACTTATTTTAAAGCCCCATCAGCAGATTCCTCATCCCAGGCTCTGAAATCTGAAGGTTAGTCCCTCAGCCTTCCCAGATGCAGCAGATGTTCATTGAAAGCTTTTATAATCTTATGATTATAAAAGCCTATTAAAAATGCAGATATTGTTCCACTGTTAAAGTGGGTTTTAGAGCTTTTAATGGGATCAAAAAACCCAGCACCAGGTCACAGTGCTGACTTGGTACTTTCCCTTTTCCAAACCTCTGTCTTATACTGGAGACCAGCATATCTCTTCAGTCTCTTGAGAGGCAATCTCATTTTCTCTTACAAGATCCGAGCTGGTCCTCTGCTGGTGCAGAGATGCTGCAAGTACAGCTACATACATCCCAGTATTAGGGGTTTTTTTATCTGTCCCTAGTTCTTTCTCTCCCTTTCCTAAAGCAGAGCTAGCTAAGTGGCAATCAGCTCTGAGGACAGATCTCCACACCTACACAAAACCCCACAGGAAACAGGCTGTGTTTTGTGTGAACACAAGGTGAGCCTTGTGTAGACCTATGTGTAAGATGCTGTAGGAAGAGGGGACTTTAGTGATTGCTTTCACTTTGGCTTTTCCACCACACCTTCTGTTTCAGGCTGGTGCTGCTGTCCCATTTATTTCTGCTACTTTCCCTGTCACCCTCTTTTTAGTTATTCCTATTTTATATAAGCTCCCATCTTTCTTATTTTTAGATCCATCTCTTCCTACACTGTGCTTTGCCCAAGGCAAGAGCAAACATATAAACAAATCTTACAGCCAAACCCTGAGCTCCTTTCTTATTTTCACTGCTCAGCTCTTCACGAGTCCCTGTGCTTCACAGGTCAGTCCAGCTTTCCCGTGCGAGGCAGAGTGGTGTTAGAGAACAGATAAACCAGGAGGAAGGAGGAGGAGGAAACAGTACAGTGGGAGCTCAAGTCTTCCCATCAGCACAGCTGAAAGCACAGGGCAGGAAAGGGCACTTTGCTCCCCTCATGCTCTCCAAACCACCCTGTAGCTGGATTCAGCCCCAATATCCTGTTTTTCTCCCACAGCCGATGTACCCCTGTACAATGTGCCTTCCCCCCTTGCCTCCAAGAGGTTGGGACAGGCCTGTTGCACCTCTTATCTAAGCAACAGACAGAGATCATAGAATCATAGAATGGTTTGGGTTGGAAGGGACCTTAAAGATCATCGAGTTCCAACCCCCCTGCCATCAGCAGGGACACCTTCCACTAGACCAGGTTGCTCAAAGCCTCATCCATCCTGGCCTTGAACACTTCCAGGGAGGGGGCATCCACAACTTCCTTGGGCAACCTCATCCTTCTGTGCTGCAGGAATACTTGTCCTAAAAGGCAAGGTTACATTAGGTAACTTAACTCCCCGCAAGGTAGCGTGGCCTCCTGCGTGCTGGGAAGGGCACAGACACCCACGCTGCCAGGAGTGGTCAGTGGGAGCCAAAGGTAAGTCCAGCCCTCTAAAGAGGATGGCAAAAGGCTGGTCAGCCCTGACCTCACACTTCAGCCACGTGTGAATTGGTTTGTCTGGACTAAAGCAGTGAACCCTGCAGCAGCCCACGTCCTGTACCAGTGTTATTTATTAATGAAACCACATACCCGAGGACAGGATGGCCGGGCAGGGTCAGTGGAAGGGCAGTCGTGGTGTGTGTCAGTACACCAAATGTGAACCCATCTACCTCAGTGGAGCCACAAGCAAGACTGAGCAGGTGAGTACAACCCTGAAGACGACACCGGATTCAGTTTCACCAAACAAACACTACGCTTGCTACTTTGAGAAAGCTTATAGAGGCAAGAAAGAATAGATAAAAATCAGTAAAACACTTAAAATATTAAAGTAAATATTAAAACCAGTAAAACATTCTCCAGATGCAAACAGCAGTCATTTCATAAGCAATATTTGGATAGGCTTGAGAGTCAGGCAGAGAGGAACCTGATGAAGTTCAATAAGGGCAAGTATAGGGTTCTGCACCCAGGGAAGAATAACCCCAGGCACCAGTAGAGGTTGAGGGTTGACCTGCTGGAAAGCAGCCCTGCAGAGAAGGACCTGGGAGTGCTGGTGGATAATCAGTTGACCATGAGCCAGCAGTGTGCCCTTGTGGCCAGGAAGGCCAACAGTGTCCTGGGGGGGCATTAAAAAGAGCCTGAACAGCAGGTCAAGAGAGGTTCTCCTCCCCCTCTATTCTGCCCTGGTGAGGCCACATCTGGAGTACTGTGTCCTGTTCCGGGCTCCCCAGTTCAAGAAAGACAGGGAACTTCTGGAGAGAGTCCAGCGGAGGCTACTAAGATGATTAAGGGGCTGGAGCATCTTTCTTACAAGGAAAGACAGAGCTGGGCCTGTTTAGTCTGGAGGAGAGAAGACTGAGAGGGAACCTTATTAATGTTTATAAATATCTAAAGGGCGGGTGTCAAGAGGATTGGGCCAGACTTTTCAGTGGTGGCCAGCGACAGGACAAGGAGCAACAGGCACAAGCTGGAACACAGGAGGTTCCACTTAAACATGAGGAAAAACTTATTTACTGTGAGGGTGCCAGAGCACTGGGACAGGCTGCCCAGGGAGGATGTGGAGTCTCCTTCTCTGGAGATGTTCAAAACCCACCTGGACGCCTTCCTGTGCAACCTGCTGTAGGGAACCTGCTTTGGCAGGGAGGTTGGACTAGATGATCTCCTGAGGTTCCTTCCAGCCCCCACCATTCTGTGATTAATGAAACATCTCTGAACAAACTCTTCTGAATTAGCCAGAGAAGCTGGCAGGATCCCTTCTACAATTGTTAATGGGGAAAAAAAAAAGAGAAGGAAAAATAAAAAGCAGCAGGATGAGAAATCAGCAAAGCATGTCCTATCAATAGCCCTTTGTTCTGTTCTTCACATTTGACTTGGTGAAAAACAAGCCAAGGACTGAGGATACAACTAGACAATTGCAAATGTAAATATCATTGGTCCCCTTCATGCTTGCCAACACCACTCAGTTTCATGGTAGCTTTAGGTTTATGTGAGCTGAGACTACAAAAAGCAGTGCTACCTCAGGACAAATCCACTCCAGCGTAATGTTCTCCAGCTCCCTGTATTTTTTGAGGCTGTGCAAAAGTTAGACATATACTTCAGGATATCTGGGCATGTATGAGCCTCCAGAGATGAGGTTATAGAACAGAGATACCAGAAACAACTTTGGAGGCTCTGGGCCTCAATCACCACAGACATTCCTCTGATTTCAAGAGAAGTATGAACATGACTGAAGACTAGGAAATTAAAGCTTCTCAGAACAAAAAAAGACTTATCTTATGGTAGAGAAGAACCGGGTACGTTAACAGTGCTGTATAGACAAGAAATCAAAGCTTGCTTCCCTGAAGTCAGAAAGAATTTGGACCCAGGGAGCAGTACCAGGGGAACTAAGTTTAGTCTTAAGCAATATTAGTTTATATATTGTGGAGAACTGGGATACATAATCAATGATAGAAGTTAAAGAGACCATTTTTCAAACTGTCTTCCGCTTTACAACAGCCCCAGCAGCATACATGGGTGACACTGACTACAGCATGAAAGCTTAATAAATAGTAAGTATAGCCCATAGGACTCTTGGTTTCTAAAAGTCTTTTTTTTTTTTTCATTTTCTTATGAGTATTTTCTAAGATTCTTTTTTTAAATCTCTACCCCCTACTCAGATTAAAAGTGAAGGTTTGGCACACAGAGTTGAGCAGAATTTTTTCCCCTTTGACAGGAAACTGCGCAAAGATTCAACCCAGCTCTGCCCAGCACCTAACAGGGTTTCCACCTTCAGTATGCTCAAGGCACCAAACCCAAGTCAGGAGCAACAGAGTTGGCCTGGTTTATTTTTGCTGTAATTCCACCAACTTTATACCAGCTTAGACTGGTGCATCTGCCTGGTTGAGACTCCAGTTCCCAGCCCAGCAAAGCAGCGCAGGCCCATTAGAAATGTAAATTAATAGGCAAGACTTGTATACCAAGTTGGAGTAACCGAGACAAAGACACATATATCTATCCACCAGTGCTGTTACATGACCATGAAACCCAGCAAGCTGCCAGCATGATGAACAGCAAGGGAAAGGTGACATCTCAAATTGCTGCAGTATGATTTGTCAGAGCTTATCTGCTAGAGCCCTGAGAGGCAGAAATAAATTAGCAAGACAGGGAATCTCCTGCCCCAACTCCCTTTGTTACAGCCCTGAGAAGCAGGGGAGGGAAGAGAAGAAATCTGTGAGTTGTATTCCTGGGCACGCTTCTAGATGTGACTTTTGGCTCGGTGCTCACTGGTTTTGTAAGGGCTATTTTTCCAAATGCAACTAGAGATAGAAGCAGCACCACATATGTAATTTCTATGAAAAGTAAACGTTTCCAAAGGAGGTAGCCATTCCATATGAACTGTTACAAACACCTTTTTTTCCACTGAAAAAAAATATCCTGAGTCAAAAATTTTCCCATTGGACTTCTTCAGTGGAACATTATCAAAAGTCAACTCTTGCCTAGTGCTTTTGGTCAAAAAGTATGATATATCACAAAAAAAATTCTCCCTCAAGACAGCCTTTATATTCATGTTAGCAAGGTCAGACTGAGGAGAAAACTGTTTGCAAGTGTCGGGAATTAAGGACTCTGCCAGCCACTCCTGAATATTGAGTCTCTCCACAGCAGATGCACCTTCTGGTGCAATAAGGCTCAGATCTCCATGTGGCAACTGTTATACAACTACGACCAGTAACAGAAATGTACTGAATTCACTAGGACTCTGCTCCACCTTAAGTCACCTTCTAGAAAGCGGTGTCAAACAGAAAGCGATTGTGACATCCAAAGTGCTTGTTGAGTTCAATTCCAAAAGGGGCTTCTTTAAGTGGATGGGCTTCAGCTTAATATACAGACAACAAAAGCATCAGGGAGAGAAGCTTAAAGTAAAAAATACTCAAGCTTAACTCACATCCAAAACAGACTGTGAAAAGAAACAAGAAATATCAGACAAATCAGACCTTACCACAGCAACAAACAAGAAACAACTACAGCAAACACAAAGCTTTGAAGGAATTAAATGATAAAAAGTAAGGCCAAGTCTTCAATTTTAGGTCTCACTTAGAAGATGGTATTTCCTGTGACACGAAGTCTAATAACCTCCTTTTGCATCAATCTGGGGTTGCTTGAGAGAGAAAATAAATCACCACCGGCACTGCCAGGGAAATACAGATGCCAGTGGAAACGCTCCTGTCCAGGTACACACCAGATAGTTTTTAAGGTTAGGAAACATGGCCTTTGCTCCTGACAGCTAAGATAATATATATATTTATCTGAGTTTCAAATGCTACTCTACTTTTTCAATTCTACTTCATTCTCCCCGATACTTGGTTTACAGCTTCATGTATGTATATAATGCTAACACAATAACTCATTTTGCTTTGGATTATTATTTCTATACAGTCCACAGCAAATGCTAAAGAACATACAACTCATTTCAACAGACATCTGGCACGAGGAGGGATTTATGTGATGATAGATGACTTTTTTTAACAACAAGATTAGAGAGTACATGGGTTATTCTGCTGCTTCCAATTACACATGCCATTTGTCAAGACAGGGTAGCAGTTCAAAACTCATGACCATAATTAGTTTCTCTTCTGACATCTCAGAGACTTCATTCTGACGTTATATCTGTACCAAAAATGGAGCCATTTATATATTGTTTCAACCCAGAGACAACTAGGCTACCACTCTCTTCCAGAGTGTCTGGTGTGTCAGAGCCCAAAACACAAAGCATAATAGTTCTATTCTCCAGCTGACAGAGCAAACACTGCTGGAACGTATTTTATACAAACTGTATATACATATAAGGAATTATTTTTACCGCCAGCTTGGCTTTCTTCTAGCTTTTTATCTTAAAAGGAAAGCTGTAGATACTGTTCTAAAAAGAGACACGCATAGATTTATGGCAGCCTGCTAAAAATCAGATTGACTTGGGCAACATGCACGGTTTAATCTGCAGGGAGGTATTTTCAAGGAAAAGTTTCCCTCCTCTTTGATCAGCAGCTGCAGGTGATGAATGCGTCAGCACTGCCTAATGCAGCGAGAAGCAGAGTCTCCGGGTCTGTTTGTTGTGCAGCCAAGCAGAGCCAGCTCAAGGCTCGTCATCTGTATACACTGAGTCAGTCTGGATGCCCAAGGATGACAGACCAGGGACAAGCTGCTCCTGCCATGAGAAAAGATGGGAAGAACCTGGGATGAAGAGCTGTGGGACACGAAGCCCCAGAAGCTGCACAGCCGATGGCAGGGTGGGGGGAGGCTGGGGTGGAGGCTGTGGTCCCAGCAAGGGCCAGCCACAGCCTCCCAGGGCTCACACCTCTCCAGCAGCAGCCTGGCCCTGCAGGGCTTTCGCATGGGCCCGACAGGCAGCTGTCCTGCTGCCCACAGCAGTCTACTTACCTTGTGCAGCTGCCTGTTTCTCTTATACCTACAACTGGCCCTGCAGATAAGGACAGATGATGATAAAGCAGAAGGATTTCAGTAACACTTGGAGGCCACCCATTTCCCAATGTCCTATCAGTGATGACTGTAAGGTAGTTGTGATGGTTTAATCCCAGCCAGCAACTAAGCACCACACAGCTGCTCACTCACTCCCCACCCCAGCAGGATGGGAGAGAGGATCAGGAGGGTAAAAGTGGAAAAACTCACAAGCTGAGATAAAGACAGTTTAGTAGGTAAAGCAAAAGCCGTGCACACAAGCAAAGCAAAAGAAGAAATTCACTCACTACTTCCCATCTCCAGGAAAGCTGGACTCCATCACACCTAACAGTGACTTGGGAAGACAAATGTCATCATTCTGAACGTACCCCCTTCCTCCTTCTTCCCCAGCTTTTATTGCTGAGCCTGATGTCATGTGGTCTGGAATATCCCTTTGGTCAGCTGGGGTCAGTTGTCCCAGCTGTGTCCCCTCCCAGCTTCTTGTGCCCCCTCAGCCTCCTCACTGGTGGGGTGAGAAGTAGAAAAGTCCTCGACTCTGTGTGAGCACTGCTCAGCAATAATAACTAAAACATGCCCGTGTTATCAACACTGTTTTCAGCACAAATCCAAAACAGAGACCCAAACCAGCTTCTGTGAAGAAAATTAACCGTATCCCAACCAAAACCAGCACAGTAGTCCTTCTATACCTTGTTTATGCCATCAAACTCAGCAGGAGAGAGACCACGCAAGCCACAACTACCCAAGAAGTGAGGCACAAGTGCACAACACTGCGGCCATTCATTCCCAACAAAACATTTTATCTTAACTGTCAATAAACATTATGTGTGTCTGAACAGTACTGTGCAACTTAGTGATAGTTAAAAATGCGATGGAAAACCAGATGGCTTTTCCACTGATTAAATTCAAGTGAAAAAACCCTTTATTCACAACCATTAAGCCAGGAAATTGTGAACAGAAAAGAAAAATCCCATTTCACGCTTACACTTGTGGTTTGATATAAAACATTGACTTTTATTCCATTTCAATTTAAAACAGAATTGTGGTTTATATTGTTTACTGAAAAGCGAGGAAAAGAAAAAAGCATTTTAAGACAAAGGAAAATGAAAATCATCACTTCTCTTCAAAATACTTATTTAACCTGAAAATTTTCACGTGGCTTTTCCTCAAAGGAAACCCCAGTTTCTTCTTCAAAGACAGCATTTCCCTTTGGAAATTTTCAGTAAAATCTACATTGCCAGTAGCAGAACGAGCTACAGGACTCTGCAGCTCTTAATTCACCCTGTACAGGCCTATTGTACTACACACACATACTTCTTCCAAGTCTTTCTCCTCCTCTGCATAAGACTCCTATCTGTGTTCCCATGTTGTTCAACAGCCTCCCTGGCACTAACACTTCTGCTGCTTTATGCATCCCATTTCTTTACTCCCTCCATACCCACTCACTTTCTCCTCTCTTCTCCATAATGCACATCCCTCCTTGCTGGTTCATGAGTCAAGGGTTAGTTTTGGCAAGGAAAATAAGTAGTTTCTTGTTGGGAGGACAGGATTAGGTGAGGAGGAGCTTCTCCTTGCAAGGAGATTTTGAGAATACTCCTTTCATCTATCCCCCATTTGGGAATTAGCTGGGTATCTTTACAAATTAAATGAAGGAACACAAATTCTTAACAAGGTCTCTCCAAAACAGAGGCAGGACAAAAATCCCATTTCCTGTTATTGTTTATGACTTGTATTGGAAGCCACAACTGCAATCTGGGTCCCCGGTGTCCTTGGCACTGAGGTAAAGGCAATTCATGCACCATATGCTCTGCAACCTACAGAGGCGAGACGAACAGCAAGTGAATATGTCTCTCATCCCATTTTATAGGTGGCATAAAGCCAAGGAGTGACTTGCTGAAGTTAACAGTCCAAGGGACTGAATGCAGCTTTCCTGGCTCTCAGCTCAGCTCCTAAATCACACTTTCTCTCCTCATTCAGAGCCTTCCTGGCAGAACAAAGGAATTTATACCTCAAAGAGCAATCCTGCCCTGGCTGGGAGAAGAACAATAGAAAACTTAAAAGTATTATTATATCATAGCTCAGGTAGAAAAATAACCTTCGTGCCATGAAAATGCAGCATATTTCTTTCACAGTTCCTGTTGAACTCATTTCCCAGTGAAAGGGTTGGGGTTTGTTGGGTTTTTTTGTTTGGTTTGTTTTGGGGGTTTTGGTTTTTTTTTTAGTTTTTTTTGGGGGGTTGTGGGTGGGTTTTTTTAGCTTTAGTAGAATTGAAAAGTGATGGAAAACTAACAGCTGAGTAAAACTATTCCTGCATGGTATCCAGACAGAGCTCTTGTCTCAAGAGGATGGGAAGGATCCTACAAGCTTCTCAGTTGGACCTCTGATGATAGAAAAAAATGTCCAGCTTCTCAACTGGACCTTATAAAGAGAAAAAAATCAGCTATAACGCCAATGAAAAGCCAAGGTTATCAGCCTTGGCAACTGAAATATCCCCTGCTCTGTCAGCATGCTTTAGCATTATCTAAAGCAACTACCCTACCTTTTCAATGACACCTGTCCTTGGCTTGCCTAATGAGACTGTTCATTGCATTGTAAGAGCTGCTGATTTCTTCTCTTCAGCACTTATTTTCCTCAGAATTGCAGTCTTCAAGACAAGCAATAATATTTGTGAAATCACACAATTAATTTAGATGAAGTTTTTTTTTTTAGTTCTCAGAAAACAGAACTATTTTGCTTTGAAATGTGCAAAATTAAAGATTTCATGTTTTTATTTTAAAGTGACAATTTGAGAGAAATATCTTTTAAACGAAAGCAGTTTATTCCTTTATTTGAAAAAAAAAAAATGTATCCTTCCAAATGAGCTATACTTTGAAGTTCCACTCATCACAAACCAGAACACTCTGGTCACAGCCACCCAAAATTCTGTATGTATTTTACATGTGTGCATATTTATATACATAGATATGAAATCAACCTTCACCAAAAGCCCACAGGACCATTAGATGCACTTCCTGTCAAACCCTTCTGAAGAGAAAAACAAGCAGCACTGAATACAGAACAGTAATATGTAAATACAAAGGTGTATCTCCGACTATTTTCTCACCATGAATTGCTTGCAAATAAAACCACATTTTTACATGTTAGAAAGGAAGCAGGAAACCTCTGTAACATTTAGAAGTTATTGGCAGGTATATTGGATCCATTCTCATGTAGGAGAATGTCTCAAAGTAGGAAAAGAGATGAAGGTAAACAATCAGCAACCCAGGTCACAATAACTAATGCCCTTTTAACTCAGCATGAGCAAAGACATCAGGGAAGTAGATAAAGTTGGACAGCCCTGCAAGATGCAGATTGAGAGTGGTTTTATGCTTTTTAAAATGTAACAGCTTCCAACTAAACTGTAATTGCAAACACTTTTGCTGGAAAAATTGAATATGGGAGCCCATCTGGATTTGTTGATTGAATCCTGGGCCTCATCCATCACCAATGAAACTCAGAACAACTTTGCTATTAGTTTTCTCTGTGCGATGAATCAAGCCCTAAGTCTCTCAGAAATATCTGTTTAAACTACCTGAGAGGACATCATCAGCTTGGTTTAGGTACCATAACAGACATAAGTCTTACAAATGTAAATGCTGCCTCCAAAAACACAGCTTTAAGCTCTCCCATTTGTACATTTTCATGAGTTAAAGCAAAAGCTGTCTGGAGGAGTAGGTGTGGAAATTACTCTAAGTCTCCTTCAGCTGTAACCATAGAGCTGGAGCATACGTGACGCTGATGAGACAGTCTAAGGAACCTGCAACATGTACTCCTTTAAATAAGGGGGACTGCAAAGTACTGTCAAGATAACTATTTCCCCCCATCTAGTGGTGGGATTGCATTTTAAAATGTCCCTCCCATATTAGCTGACTGCGTTTGGAAACTGGTAAAAGTTGAAAATAGTACCACTGCTCTGCAAGTTCCCAAAAACCCTGTGGCTGTAATTACTGCAAGTCCTACAAAAACACATCTTGGAGACTGGAAACAGTCCTCACTTCCCAGGTTGGTTTTTTTTTGCCCTAACCTCCAGATCATGCTATCTCTGCTTTCAAAAGTGCTTAAAATAAATTAAAGATATAAACTTACCATACTAGTCATTAGCTTACTTATTTATAGGTTGGCTACTAAGGATTGCCTCTTCACAATTATAGCTTATGACTATTTTTAGCTCCTAAAGAGCTTTGTTATTCATCTGCAGAAACTGCCATTGATATGCCACATCTGCTTCATGGTGAACTCACCTTTTAACTGTTCCACCAAATCCAAATGAAAGATTTATTTCTGGATTTGGAACAGCTTTTGAGGCAATAACCCAGCTCTGGGTCAGATTCTCAGCAATGTTCAACTGAGCATCATGGTTAGATGTTCCTAAGCTAGTCCTTGTCCTTACTATACATGTTAAAGTTGTACCATATTCCTAAAGGACAAGTCTGAACTGTGTTTTATTACAGACTACAGACTGTCAAGCTGTTCAATATAAGAAGGTATATACTATTTAATTTTGGAGATGTTCTTAGGGATTTTAAGCTGAAAGAGGGTAGGTTTAGGTTGAAAGGGGGGTTTAAGCTGAAAGAGGGTAGGTTTAGGTTGGATATTAGGAAGAAATTCTTCACTGTGAGGGTGGTCAGACACTGGAACAGGTTGCCCAGAGAAGCTGTGGCTGCTCCTCCCTGGAAGTGTTCAAGACCAGGTTGGATGAGGCTTTGAGCAACTTGGTCTAGTGGAAGGTGTCCCTGCTGATGGCAGGGGGGTTGGAACTAGATGATCTTTAAGGTGCCTTCCAACCCAAACTATTCTATGATTCTATGATTTTTCAAACTAGGGCTTTCAAAAGAATAGCTTTGTTACCAAAGGTAGAAAAAGTTCCCAGTGTGTATTTCCAAAGACAATGTACCTACCTTGTATACCTATTTTCATACTAGATCTATGCTCCATACTTATTTTCCTTCTGGTTATTAAAGTCAATTGATTCAAATACAGTAAAACCTTCTGTGGGCCTAGGTAACGTTCTCTGAAGTAATTTTACTTTCAAGTGAAATAGGCTTAAAAGACCAAGCACACACAGCTGAGAATTCACAGAGCACAAACAGGTACACAAAATGCATCTCATGTAGGCCACAGGCAATATGTCAAAAAGCCTGTGGCAAGGCTGAATGTGGAGAAGCCTGTTACAAGGCTGGTTATCTTAAGATAGCATAGAATTCAGACAATGCATTGTGGATTGAAATGGGGCTTAATGAACCAAAAAGATTTTTTAGTTACTTGCCTTTCCTTTACCTTCCCACAGTGCACAGTATGTTACTGTAAACAGCAATGCTCATCTATAATCACCAACAGTAAAGTCCCAACACACCATACAGTTAAGTATTTTCAAGATGCAGCCAAATGAATAGATAGCTACCTTAATATTTTATCTGGTGAAAATTCAACTCCAGCCTTCTCCAGCAAGCTGTAAAATGTGCTCAGCGAGTCCTCCAACCACTGTGTATTTGCTCCACTAACCTTTTTCCCCATTCCTGTTCCTTACCTAAAAAGGATCTTTGCAAACAAG
>NW_010333565.1:53386-55532 GCF_000700745.2 Antrostomus carolinensis | reverse complement strand
TTCCCTGACTCCAGATCCAACCTGGACAAGGGTTTTCTAGCTCTCCTCTTCACATACTCTTTTGCTGCTCTCCTGCTTCCTGACCAGGACCCAGGGACTAAGAGGAGAAAGGGTTTTCTCATAACAATTGAGTCACACTTTTCTATCCAGCCCTAGCCTAAAGTGAGAGAAGATTACAATCCTTTATACAGCAGAGAAACAGAACCCATTTCCATGGCAGGGCAGGAAACACACTGTCGCATCATAATTGATGGGGGGTTTATTAAATGTAGTATCTAATTTATTTCATCCTTTTTTGGGTTTTCATCCGGTGGTATGACTCCATTCCTTCAACTTCTGTGCTGACAGACTTTTATTTATCCAGTTTTCTAACAACTAGATGGAAAATAAATTACTGAACCTGGGTACAAAATTGCCTTTGCCAAAAGTTAAATTCAAGATCTGAGCAAACAAAGCCTGCAGCTGCTCCCTTGCCTCCCATGCCAACAACAATAACCAGTTACAATAAAACGAAGCCTACTTGAAACAGAAGCAGAAGGTACCAGATCCTCAGCATAAATAAACCAGTGGAACTGAAAGCACTATATCAGCTGGAAAGTTTTGTTTCACCTTCACCTTGAATCACTGCCCTTTATCCCCGAAACCTGGGAATGTGCTATAAGAAATAAGGACTTACAAGTGCCTGTACCAGTATCTGTAAGTGTTGCTTTCACATAATTCAGTTAGCAACTGAGTCATCACACATTCCCCCTGCGTGCCTCTAAGCCAGTGGGATGCACTAAAGACAAAACGTCCACATGTTCCTCCATGTATTCATCCTTGGGAAAGTTTATTACTGTTTTGGTCTTTAATTGAAGAAAAGGTCTGTATGCAGCAACAGGTAAAAGCCACAGGGCTTGTCACAGACACACTTGGAATCAGAGGCTGAGAAGTTAGTGAAAAAGGAGGCTATGGGCAGAGAGAGAGGTCACCATAGCAGTCACCACACTGAAGCTGGCAGGACCATATAACCTCATCCTGAAACAGAACACTGAATTTGCCTCCCCACCATGGATTTGCAATGCCCCTTTCAGTGCAAAGCCATTTCTTTTAGCCATGCTATCAGTCTGAAATTAGAAGAATTTCAGTTTACAAGCTGGCTTTCACAGGATGCATTTTAGAGACCAGTGAAGTATCTACAATGTGGTAAATACCACAGAGCACCAGGCACCAGAGATCTGCCACAGATGCCTGTGAATACCTTACCAGGTAAACACGTATGCCCACAGCCTTGTAGGAACAAGGCATTCCTTGGCAAGTCACTGGATTTAACCCAAACAGGCAAGGATTATTTGCTTATTTTGCAATTAAAAATAAAACCTCACAGACATCCTCACTTATGCTTGGACCTTTCTTCACAAAGAAAGGGAAAGAAACATTTGCTTTTGCAGTTACCAGCAATTAAATTTGCTATCTGCTCTTCAGCATGCAGTTTCAGAGATAGGGTGACCTCAGGTAGCATGTCAGGACTGTTGGTGCCAGACTTGGCTTTTGAACTGTATTCTGGATACTGCACAATTAACTGCAAAACAGATTTCTGTAAACCAGGCAAATTGCATTGGCAGGCTGCTGTCCAAACCCAAGGAGCTGTCCTAGGGGAAGAGCACAGTTGTACCAACTACAGTACACAGAAGAATCCTCTGCAGGATGCAAGAATCTGGAGTCTGTCAGCCAAAATACTACAGAGAACCCAGGAACTGCCACAGGATCCAGAAACTGGGATTAGTTAAGCATCCATATGTTATTCAAAGTCACTGCCTGAATTATTTGCTCTCTGATGCTCAAAACTACCAGACAAGAGATTACCAGCCTCTCAGAAGTTGAATTGTAACCTCTGGAAACCCCCACACTTCAGAGACCATCCTCTACAACCCAAATGCTAAGGAAGGAGTGTGTATGGTTTGGGGTCAGTGTTTCTGATCTTGACATGATCCTTCACCAGAAAGGCCTTACCCCAAGCCACTGCTTAAAAACTACAGCTTTGAAAGGGAAGGAAACTGAATCAGTGTGCATATTCTCCATTCTAACCATTCAGGTGGCCACCCCTGGTTATAGATGTCTCTTCAAACCACAGGTTACTTAGTACCTCAGAAGAACCCTACACCAC
>NW_010333565.1:21402-53309 GCF_000700745.2 Antrostomus carolinensis | reverse complement strand
TCTTTCCTTCAGTAATTCACAGCACTCATGAACCTCCTCGCACACAAACCCTTTCCTACCCATGCAATCCACACAGACCCTTCCCCACACACCCCATCCCTCCTCCACTCACCTAATGTTCCCCAAGTATGTGGCATCACATACGTATTTTCCCCCACCTTACCACGTATTTCACACCATGAAGAAACACTGTTTCCTGGCCACAAGAGCACTGTGCTCTTTAGCAAGCTGTGCTTTCCCTTGTGAGGCCCAGAGGCTCCTCAGACAGCCATTTCTGTTACAGGAACAAACTCCTATGAGCATTAATGGCCAGTCCACATGGACCTGCCTTTGGGTCCCAGCTCTACAAGTTCAGAGAGCTGGTCATACTGTAATGACAAATTTCAGAAACTAAAATCCTCTGTTGATCAGCACAAAAGGTAGAAGGAGCAATATAAACCAACCTGGAACACACAACCTGTGGCAGGTGGCTCCCCATGCTCTGCAGGTGGGAAAGGTAACCACAAGACAGAAGGAGCAGCTCTGTAACAGAGATGTGCCTTTACACTGGTCACAGCAGCTCACCTCGAACACGGGTGGTGGATGCCTGTGTGCCAGTCTGGTCAGACCTGACTGATGACACCAACTCTTTCCACATTGGCCACCATAAAGCAATCTGTGACTATCCAGTATTGTCACTGCATATAAAATTCAGAGCAAGGACCAGGCAATAAAGTGGCTTGTTTGCCACTCCGAAGCCAAGCAGTCTCCTCCAACAAACACATCCTCTTGATCCAGGTATCCAAGCAATTCTATAAACAATGTGAAATCTGTTATTGCCCACAATACCATTGTGTGGGTACATAAATTGTGGAGGTATTGAATGCAAATTGTATTGCATGACAGGCAAAATTCAGTAGAAATTAATAAACAAATCATTAGAACCTCAAAAAATCTGAAACATCACACTAACTTTTTTTGAAGAAAAAACAAAACAAAACAAAACAAACAAACCCACCACACCCACAGCTGAGGTTTTCCCCTCAGAATTGGGTAAGACCAGAGAAAGTCTCTTATTTTCAAGATGCTTTTAATCTAAAAAGGGGATGGAAACACTATACAAGTCTGTAAAATGTATGGGTGTTTGTTGAGAAGTCAATTTTAACCTTTCATGTCTTTTGTAAAGGGAGAATCTAAATAGCCCTTACAATCAAATTTCAGACACAGAGAGGATGTGGACAGTGGCAGATTTCTGCTTAACCACCTCAGAATAAGCAACTCTGAACAACCAGATTTCTTGATAGACTTTGTGGCAGCCAGCCCCAGCGGTAGGACAATTGCAGTGCACACCAGCCAGCCTGGCTACGGTCAAAATCCCAAGACAGGTGGCAGAGAGGTCACGATGGCAACAAGTTTCAGATTGCTCTAACTTCCCATTCAAACAAAATCTTCTGAAAATGCAAGGGGGCACTAGAGGCTTTAAGGTAAATCACATGCTCCTTGGACTTACTATGTCTTCCTGAGCAGATATAGCCAAAGCCATTTCTACATGTCCTAGTAGACAGTGGCTCCTCACTAACAGAACTAGCATTTGGATGATAAAAGATATTGAGCATTATCTGGTGCAGTTAAAAGATAGTCCAGAACTCCAGAATTTATTTATGTGAATAGCTCGACATAACTTCAGCAGGTTGACCTCTGTACACAGCTTAATTCCCTCCTCTCATTTGTGATACTCACCTGAAAAGAAAGTTTAGGCTTAATATTTGCTTTTGCTTTCAGTGAGGGGGTGAATATCACTCAACAGCATCTGAACATCATCTTTACGTATGAAGTAAGACTTCAGTTCCTGTACAAAACCTGCCCATTGCCTGTTGTAACAACACAAGCCTCCTGGATGCTGCCCCACTGATAGCTGTTATGTGAGTTTATCCTCCCTAAAGGAGAGGGAGAAGCTTCTGTAGACTGTACACTAGGAAAATTTGGACCCATGGATCCAATCAGGCTATAGGAATAATAGAGCAGCCTCTTTTGCAGGCACACTTAGGCAGTGCCTAAAAACAGATGGCAAAAATTCTAGGGTTTGCCTCTGTATATCTAGAGTAATAGCACCAGTGAGAACCACTTTGAATTCTTCCCGCTGTAGGATCAGACAGTCCCTTTTCCATTTGTATATGGTTAGCAGGACTTTCATCTGAGTCCACTGATGGGACAGTAATCACACAGTGCAAGCTCCAGGAGCTCTGGTGGAAGCATATAGTTTTCAGCAAAACAGGAGTTAGACTAGCTGTTTAATAACCTGCCTTCCTTTCCCCAAAAACATATACTTAACACAAAAAATACAATTCTAGCTAAAGAGAAATGACTGGGTTTGGTTTTTATTTAAAGAAAGAAAAGAAAAAAAAGTTATTCATAGAATCATAGGACACTAGGACAGCTTGTGAGGTATCAGGCTTAAATGACACAAGTTGCACAATGAGCAGTAGAAAATGAAATCTGGATTGTTCCATTAGTACCTTGAGAACTGCTAGATAAGCCAGTGACCCATGGCAGCCCTAGGAAGATACATAACACCTCACCGACCAAATTCATACAGCGCTGGATCACTGTGGCGCTGAAGTACAGCACAGGGCCGGGCTGTATCACCACACACGAGCAAATGGAATGCCACGGGTGGTCTTACTGACTCAAGGGCAAGATGTCTAATTGCAAGATACCACCTGACTGAAGCCTGTTAATTTTTACTGTAAATTCCAAGATCCTCAGCAGAAAACGTGTGGTTAACTCCTTTGTACGCTCAGAGGCACAGTTGTGGCTCAACCTCCACTCCTATGGGTTAACCACACAAGCAGCCATGAACAACAGTTTGTTGCAAGTGCAGAGCACAGATTTCAAATCAATTAAAGGCTGATACTATTGTATTTTTAAGCAATTAAGTGTTATATATTAAAAAAAAAAAACAAAACAACCTCAACAAAACCAAAACAGCAGCCACTTATAATTCAATTGCATTGAGAGTCATCAAGAACTAGAGACTGCTTGTAGGTGCAGCTTTAAACACAGTGATGAGTATCCTGTACTCAGTGGCCATCCTAGGAACACTTGACAAAATACCCAGAGCCTCACCCTACAGTGACAAGACTGTAGCTGTTCCTGACTAGTGGAGCAAAACTCCTCTATGGCAGCAGCAGATTTCAAAGTTCTTGGTCTATTCTAGACAATAGCAAATAGCTGGGTGACAAAGCTTTATTGCTTCTCCATTCAAATGATATTTATAATTCCTTCTTCTCACCCTTCAATTGTATTTTGGAAGAATGATACATGAGAACAGTTGGATGCCTTTATTCTTTTTACTTCATAACTGTCTCCCATCACAAGAAATGCTAAAAAAGAAAGAAGCAGGCTCTTAAAGAGCTGGAGTTAAGTCACTAGCTATCAAAAACTGCCCGTCTTCAGTTCCCATTTTTTCATCTGCTGATGATCTAGTCACAGTCTTTGTTTCTTCAAAAAAATGATGACCCAGACTCAAGGAACATATCATGCAGCTCCTTTTATAGAAGGTATGCAACTTGTAAACTAAAGTGATAAATGCATATAACAAGACTTTGGGAAAACAAGTTTCTTCATATTTTTCCTCATCAAAGAAAACAACTAAATACACCAGGCTAGTGTCTCAGGAACTGGATGGATACAAGGGTCAGCACCATGAAGCACAGCCATTAGTGGTGCCCCTCACTGAAAGCGCTCACCAGCCAGCAATTCCCACTGTCCCCTTTGGGAACAGTCAAGTGTGAGATTCTTTTGCAAAATCTATCCCTAGAGTGTTCTGCACATTTTCACAAGCTTTGTGGTAAAACCAGCCAGCAAGCAAAACTCTGAAGAAGTGACACAAAGCATTTCAAGTGCCCAACTAGCACAACACTGGTAGCTCCTGACTGAAAGCAAAAAGACCTGAGATGTTCATCCTGGTACTCTGCAGGAACAGACCTCAGGTCTGTGATGGGAAACCCCTGAGCCTCCAAGGGCCCTTTTGAGATGATTGTTTATAGTTTTACACCTGCGAGTCCATACCACAAAACGGTCATGTCAGCAGGCCCCATAATGCACTCACCAGCACAAGGACTGAGCAGGCCCTGGTGACTGAACTCTTCTCCTACACCCAGGTCTTGCAGGTAAGGCATCAGATGTGCTGACTGGGAATTTGCCTTGGCTCTTCCTGTGTTGCTGTAGCCTGCAAGGGAGAGAATTTCACCTTTAGACTCTCAGAACAACACTTTTTCCCAGCACAGTAATGCTTGTGAAATAAATCCAGACTGGCAAATTGAGGATAAATATAGAAACCAAAATTGTGCATTATCTGGTGTGATAATGGCTCCCAAATGATTAAGGCTCCAAGAAAAAGTGTTTGGGTTGTTACCTGGCACTGAAAAGGCAAATCAAGCTGTAAGGTACTTAAAACCCAGTGTCATTTAATCACCTTATGAAAAGGCAGTATTGCCTACCCTGTGCATTCGTAAGGGGAGAAATATGTTTTGAAAACGTTTTTATTTCCTACTTTTACAGGTTTAAAACACTCACTATAAATATTAAGCACGTTGTGCAACCTGTAAATGTAGTGTTTGCCCTTGGTTCTCCTTGTATTTTCTGGTACATCATTATGCTCTTCACCTTATGAGGTCAAAATGCTTTCCACATACTCTGCTGTGCCTCGCTCCTGGGGAGGTCAATCTGGTAGCCAAAGACATGCTCTTGTCAAGAGTGCAGAGTTTTCCAGATGCCTCGCTCCTGGGGAGGTCAATCTGGTAGCTCTTGTCAAGAGTTCAGAGTTTTCCAGGTTCTTAAAACCTCACCTCTTGCATTTGAGTTTTAGACTTTCTGAAGCTATCTGCTGTAGAATGAAATATTGTCCAACTCAGCACAAAATTTCACAGATCTAACATTGAACAAGATGTCAGTGCATTTGTTTAAAGGAGGGATGACCAAAGCTAAGTACTATCTGAGAGCTTACTGATACGACAGGACACTGTACTGTGTACTACTGTAATTTTGCTATGGAAATATAATTTATTTCCTGGTTGGATCAGACCTGAAGTCCATTCTGATGTTCTGTCCCACTGGCAGCAGCCAGTACTAACCCTTCAAAGGAAAGATGGAAGAAAAGAAAAAACCTCTAAGAAACAATAACCACATCCATGACACTTTCTTCCGTGCCTCAAAGAGGAGTTTATGCCTCTGAAGAATACAGATGGAATAGCCTTCTAAGTATTGCTCTCATATCATTTAATCTGAGGCACTTTTAATTTCCATGCAAGTAGATAATTCTTTTTGACCTGCTGAGCTCTTGTTCTCTTCAGGAGGCAACTGCAGCACTAATTTTGTGGTGTGTGTTCTTCATTAATTTTCTACCAGCATATCCACAGAGTTTGCTCTGCATTACTCTATTTTTTTTCCAAACATGCAGGCAGTTCATTTTTAAAACTGCAGCTATCCATTTCATTAAGCTGTCTGTGATAACATCCATCCCAATGTTCTGCTTTCAGAGCAGATTACAAATTCAGAGCCCAGGCACGTGAAAAGAAACTTCGATTACTTTTTCCAATGAGCATTATTGGAAATAATGGTCACTTTATCCATATCAAATTTAATCTCTCACTGCACTGCCAAGACTTTTAAATCCTCCTGGAGCGTCTAACAAACCTCAACAGCTTTCACCAACTGAAACAAATTACCCAGCAATAGGACAAGAGGCAACGGGCATAAACTGCAGCATAGGAGGTTCCACCTGTACATAAGGAAGAACTTTGCTGTGAGGGTGCCAGAGCACTGGGACAGGTTGCCCAGAGAGGTTGTGGAATCTCCCTCCCTAAAGATATTAAAAAAACATCTGTACAAAATCCTGGTTCATGTGCTCTAGGAGCCCTTGCTTGGGCAGGGTGGTTGGATAGGATGACCTTCAAAGGTCCCTCCCAACCTCAACCATTCTGTGATTTTACTGTGTGTGATCAGCTAAATTCCCTAGCTTACTCCGTCTTCTCCACATTGCTAATGAGGATATAGAGCACTGCTGACCAGACCCACATCAGTCTGCAATCAGCTAACCAGACCCTCTGGAGTCAGCACACACTGACCTTGGCTTCATGTTGAAGACCACTGAAGCAGCTAGCTGCGAGCATGTAGTATGATGCAGAAGGATGCAAAACTGAAAGAAGGAAAGATTAGAAGCATCTCCCTCTGTTTTGTGTTCTGCTGGCTTTGCTGTTTACAGTTGCAAGACCAATGGACAACTAATTAAATCAACTAGATGAAAAAACGTTAAGAGGAATGGATATCCATTAAGACATTCACACATTTGGGGTTGCAGGTATCCAAATGATCTGGCCCTGTATCAGGTAGCTATTTCTCTGCAATTGCTAAGATTACTTTCTTCATTTCAAAGAGACAGAGATCCTATGTTAGTGAAAAGTTGCCATAATGTGATACTGGATGAAGCTTTTCTTGCCGGCTATCACAGATCTGAAGAGAGGCATCTCAAGAGACAAATATACATGGAAAGCGCCACAGGAAGCCATGATTTTCCCAGACATACAACTGAAGAGGGGAAGTTATTTTTCATGTATCATTCTACTTTTTTTTGCCATTATGGGAGCAGACTCAGCAACACAGCATTCCTTAGCTAGCAATACTCATATTTAGACACAGAAAAGAAAGACAGTCTGTGGGAGATGTGGTAGATTAAATGAGCCACCCAGCAGAAGTGACAGAAGTGGCTTGGAGTCACTTTTCTTCCTGTCCTGGTTTTTGCTAGGATAGGGTTAATTTTTTTCTTAGTAGCTAGAAAGTACTGTGTTTTGGTTTCAGTGAGGATTGTTATGAGAAGAAATGTTGATAACTCCAAGGACACTGTGCTTGGGCAGTTTCTAGTAAGAGAGGACTGGAAGGGAGGGGTGGGGAAGAAAAGTGCAGTAGTTAGTAAAACCCAGAACTGACAGTTGGATATGTCAATAAGATATTCCATATCATATTACATCATGTTTAGTATATCAACTGGGATTGACCCAAAAAGGGGGATGGATTCTCTCAGGCTCGCTTTTCCAGGATTGTGATTTCGGTTTCAGGGTTCCTTTTCACTCCTGTGTGATTGTTATCAGTGGGTGGTGAGCAACTGTACTCTGCATCACTCATATAGATAGATAGATAGATAGATAGATAGATATATAGGTTGTTATCATTATTACTCCTATTATTCTTAGTATTTTAATTTTATTTTACTCTAATTATTAAATTGTTCTTGTCTCAACCTACAAGTCTCCTCACCTTTACCCCTCCAATTCTCTCTCTAATTCCCTGAGTGGGAGGGGATGGGGCCAGGGGGGCTGCAAGTGGCTGTGTCTTGTTTGGCTGCCAGCCAAGTTAGACTATCCCACTTCCCCATTTCTCCCAAGCCTTTTGTTATCTTCTTCCAGTTCTCCCTCTCAATTCAGTGTCTCAGAGCAGCAGCCCAACAAGTCCTCTTCTGTGTCTTTAGCACAGCTGTGCTTTTTACAATCCATTGTGTACTCTACTACCCACAATACCTTCCAAATTTAGGGCTGAGACCTCAGCACTGAAGCAAAGTGCACTGCAGTAAAAGAAAGAAAATAGAAGAGTAAAAAAAAAACCAAACAAAACAACAAAAAAAAACACAGAAAAGAAAATAAAATAAAATAGTGAAAGTCTTGCCCTTAACAGAGCAGAGAAGGTGAGCACACGCACTGCAGTAAAAGAAAGAAAATAGAAGAGTAAAAAAAACCCAAAACAACAAAAAAAAAACAGAAAATAAAATAAAATAAAATAGTGAAAGTCTTGCTCTTAACAGAGCAGAGAAGGTGAGCACACTCTTCTCAGTTTCCACAAGTCACTTCCATTAAGGATTACTTTCATCTCCCCTGGACGGCCTCATATCCTTGTATAAAGAGGATAAAAGAAAGAAAATAGAAGAGTAAAAAAAACCCAAAACAACAAAAAAAAAACAGAAAATAAAATAAAATAAAATAGTGAAAGTCTTGCTCTTAACAGAGCAGAGAAGGTGAGCACACTCTTCTCAGTTTCCACAAGTCACTTCCATTAAGGATTACTTTCATCTCCCCTGGACGGCCTCATATCCTTGTATAAAGAGGATCCACTCCATATGGACCCCATACATACACCCAGGAACGGGAGTCCGTGTTCCATTGTTCAGCGTGCCTCAGCTCCCCAGTTTGTTTCCCAGGTGAATGGTGACCAGGTGCAGAGCCTGGGCTGGGGGTCACACGTGTGAAAGGCTAGGAAATAAGTATATTGCCTCTCTTCTCATGTGAAACTTATCTTTTACCAAGTCCCCAAGCTCAGAAAGCCTTAACCAGTCAGTACTTGTCACCAGGAAACAAAGCCTTCAAATAGCCCTTTGCTAGATCTGATTAGCCAGTTACATTTGTCACAGCCCCATCATCACACAGGACAGAGCAGCTAGTGGTATTTTAGCACCATCCTTTATCTGATCCAAGATCACTGTTGTTTTACTGGCTGAAGGATGCCCTGTTGTTTCTTTAGCTCATCCATTTATCAAGAGCAACTTAAGCAAGAAAAAAGCCCAGAACAAATTAAGCTGGTAGTGCAACAATTCACATAAAGTGTCAGCTACTCTTGACTCATGAGCCTTTGATCTGACATCACATTTGGTCCAGCTTTCAGTTCTTACCAGTTGCTAAGGATGCAATAAGTGAGTACTAACACACTTAAAGCTAGAAGCTATGAGGTCAGTTTTAAGGGTCTCAAAAAGCAGACAGACTTGAACACTTGAATAAACTTCCTGGATTTTGACATGTCATGAAAAGTACCTGTCTCCTGGAGTGCCAGAAATTTCTTCTATCAGCAATGCTCAAAAATACTCCAGTAGATTTTTATCTGGAATTTTGCTTTGGCTTGGGAGTGGGGGAGAACACTTTCTTAAAAATCTCCAGTTTCCTCAGAACTGTATACAGGACTCCAAGTATTAGACATGAGCTCTGGGAACAGCACAAGAAAAAGATGATTCACAACTTAATTCCTGGACAACCCATAGGTTCTACGACAAGAACTGACTGTAGCGAGCTGGTAACAAACAGCAGTCATAGTCCAAACAAGTGTGATCACCTCATAACCCGTGTTTAAAGGCACGCAGTACACACAGAGTACAGTCTCGTATCTCAGCTGGAGAAAAAAATGCTGTAATACTCCTACTTTATGATTTGGCACAAACCAATCTTCAAGTTCATAAAGACTCAACAACAGGAAAATTTTCAAGCAAATGTCTATCCAAAAGCGGCAAACGATGTGATTTACATCTGAAATAAGATCATAGAATCCTAGAACTGTTTGGGATGGAAGGGACCTTAAAGATCACCTAGTTCCAACCCCCCTGCCATGAGAGCAGGGACACCTTCCACTAGACCAGGTTGCTCAAAGCCTCATCCAACCTGACCTTGAACACTTCCAGGGAGGTTGTGGTCAGGGGCTGAAGACAGAGATGCCTAAAAGTTATTATTTCAAGAAATTCATATGTCACAAGTTTCATACATTCAGCATGGAAGACTCCCTCTGTCCTCATTACTTTTTAATTTCTAATTATAACTCCTATCAAAAGCAATATTATGTAGCTTTGGGATTAAAATGAGTGATTAGTCTCCAAATGAATGACAATCCTCCAAATGAGTGACGGCTGAAACAAATACCTGAAATAGGAAGAGAGACAAACTATGTCTGTCTTCACTCGCCTGAGGCAAGCTCAAAGAGCCTTCAGAAGAGACAAGCAAAACAGTAACACAGGCTGAAATATTTAGAGCTTCTGTGTAGTTGTAACACTGAGAGGAAATTTCATTATTAAACACAAAAATAGGAAAGCATCTGGAGAGGAAACTGTTAGTGGAGAGATGCTCCAGGCAAGCGGCAAGAGAAATCCCCCAGAGTTTCCTTGCACTTTGAAACAAGATACAGAACAAGAAAGAGAACCCACTGTGGAAGAAGCCTCATAGTGAAGCTGCTGAAGGTACATGACCTGCCCAAGTATGTGCCTTCCCTAGATACCACATTACTCCATTATTAAAAAAGGGATCACCAGGTCTGAAAGAAAGAGGCAAATTTCAGAACAGGCAACTCAAGTCAACTACACCGCTGCCTTCTGACACACTAACAGGGTGTAAAGCAGCAGGCACCTCTTGCAAGTAATGCTAAGAAGTTCCTGCAAGATCTTTAAAAGCACACAATGAGAGACAAATCTCTGGGAGATGACAGTATATTGTGTTAGTAGCAAAAATAATCAAGGCCCAAAGGACTGTGTGCCACTGAACATGTAGCTGGAGACAGTGGTCAGCCAATGGTCTTCAATGACAGCTGGAGTTTAGCAAGAGCACATAACTCTACTGTTCTCTGTGTGGACTGGGCCACAGCCCACAAAGGATGAGATCATCACAGGCAAGTAAGAGATATAGTGGAGTATTATAAAACCTATTAAGATTACATTGGGTTTTCTCAATGATATTGCCAAGATCCCCTCAATACATTGTTGAATGGAAGGAGCGACTCCCTCTAGCATGTGAAACCAAATAAATGAGCTCACTTATCAATAACAGAAAGACAATTGCATGGCTAGCATTGTCCCAAAGACATCCAAATGTAGATAAAGATGTAAATAATTTTAAAAGATATAAATAATTTTACCTGCCATGTAGTAAGAGGGAAGACCATATTAGGTCCTAAGTAGCAAGACAATTATAAAAAGCACAACAAACAAGCAGCAGGGTCAGTGCTGGTACAAAACCATGAACTTTCAACACTGTCTTCATAAATTAAAGTCATAACACTCTGCCACATTGATTGATAGGAAAATTAAATCATCCTCAGAGTCCATTGGAAAAGCTTCTCCAAAAAATTCTAAACTGATTTATTGTTCTGAGGATCCCCTTCCCTAACTACAATATCAGTCTCTATGAAATTGTATCAGCTTTGCTAATATATATTAGTTCATATTATACACTGCAATGTAATGAGATAGTAGAATTTTACTGGTGGCCTTGCTATTGCTCGTGCTTTCATAAAACAAACTGAAGTACAGCCTGGCCATGGAAATAAAGGCTTTGCTTCTTGGAAGCTTTGAGCTGCCCATGAAGGGTAACAGATACCCCTGAATAACCAAGATGACACCAGCATCCTAGCCCCTCTAGCACATCTTTTAAACTCTCCCAGTGTCATCTGGCATCATAGATAAGTAACTACAGCAAAACTGACTCCAGGGACATCCAGATGAATAAACAGACAAGCAGCAAGAATGCTGCAGAAATACAGCTGCTTTGTAAAGTTTTACAAAGATTAGTAATCAGTGTGAGTAGTAGTGACTAGGCAAATTGTGTTGTACCTGAATGCTTGAAGGGTATAAGAACCTTGTGTAAAATCACATTTGGGGTGCCCCAATTTGGCTGGAAAACCTCATGCACGTGAATAAATATCTACCCTTGTCATTCTATACTTTGCATCCTATCCTCTCTCCGCAAAGGTCAGTTGCAAATTTTTGTAGCATTATCAATAATAGGAGGGTAGACAGTCCCAGGACTTGTTACCTGTACAATTCCCTTATCAAGTGCTAGCATCCTCTGGAAAAGACAGTAAATGACCTAGAGAAACAGAGCAATGGAAGAAAAAGCCCAATTCAATACGACATTCAAAGTCCTCCACAGGCTAAAATTGTGGCATTTTGTCTGGCTCCAAATCCAGATTAAATGATAGAAGCTGGAGGAAGCCTTATGCATTAGAGATTCTGGGAAGATGAAAAGAAAAAAAAAAACCCAGAAACCAACTGGTATGAGATGTGACTGCAGTACAGTAACTTTGTAAAAGCCAACAAAAGGTTAGAGATCACCAAGTGATCACCAAGTGTGTGTTGTTACACCAGTAATGATAAAATCCTAGTTTGTTCTCAGTTCTCTTACTTCAAACAATGAAGCTGCTCTCCACTCAGGGTATGAAAGAAATGTTATCAGAGACCAACCTGAGTCATTAAATAGAGGAGTGATTTTTATACCCATGTATAAAGAACATGCATCAGCCCCTGTAGGAGACAGGAGCGTTCTGCTCTTCACAATGGATCGGTGCAGCAGCTCCTGTGTTTGCACACAGGACACACACAGAATGTATGCTCTGCTTCTGTACCTGCACAATCAGAACTCAGTAATACTCATCGGCTTTGCTATTCCCCAAGATTATAACATGCTATAAAGTGGTCAGAGAGCCTGACACTACCTAACTGCAGATCTCTGCATGGACCCTGAATGTGAACACTCTTACTTTCTATGTGGGAATCAATAAGGAACAAAAAGGATATCTTGAGATGTGCCTGGGTTGCTTGTCTAGTGCACTAATTTGTTTAATCAAAAGTAAACCACTAAACTATCAAGAAGGCAATATTATGTGAATTAGGACATGGGCTACAGTAGAGGAATGGAGAAAAAACAGACTTGAAAGAAGTGTGTGAATGAGACTAAGGATTGCCCTGTGTTGAGGGAGAAATCACACATCACTCTTCAAAAATTTATCTTTTTGTCTTCTAGCATTTTGTTATTTTTTGATCTGTCATGCATTGCTCTAGGATGCTTCCCAGGAAGGCAAAAATACTTCATAAATGTTTCCTTGTTAAATGGTGGGGTCTCATTCCACTTCCCTACCACTGTCAAACTCAATAACTTTTTGACTTAATTGGTAGCACTGCTGATTTCCACCTGGGTGGTAAACTATCTGATATTCAAAGCCTATTTCACTCAGTTAATCGATATGATTGTACTGATTACACCCTGTGGGAAGGAACAGAGTGGAAGCTCTTCCAAGAAAACTGGGGACAGAGAGACTTCCTAGCAGTGGGAAAGGTAAGGAATATGATTCTTTGCCTTCTCAGAGACACAGGCATATATGTATGGGGTAACCCTAGATCCCTACAATTTTTTCCCCAAAGCCTTCCCTTCCAAATCTCCAAGCTAATTTGTCACATGAAGAAAGCCTGAGCACTCCAGTTTAACATGAATCCCCTCTGAAGTTTCCAGGAATGGAATGAGGAAGAACCTGCATCTTACACAAGGCAGAAGTGGTTCAGGCTGTAAGGAAAGAAAAAGGAGATTCACAAAACAGCCAGAGGAGTTATTGTAATTCCCTGATTTCATCAAAAGAAGCAGAGAGGACAAAGAATTGCTTTAGGACAAAGAATTGTAGTGTCTACCTGCTGCTCTTCACACACCTGCTCCAAAGCAGAGAAGACCTTGCCTTTGCACAGCCAGATCCAAGGTCTGAACAATCTTTATTCCTCCCTTGCTACACCCCAGCACATCCATCAAGTTCTAAGGCACAGCAGAGCCCTGTTTTGTTCACTACAAGACCAACTTATCTGGAGTGCTGGGGCTCCTTCCCACTCCCCTTAGGAAGCACAAGAAAGGTCTCACTGCCCAGGACACTTCTGCAATGTTCAGCTAGTATTTTGCATGCTCATTTTTGTTCCCTTGAATTTGGCTGTGCCCTTGTGCCTCACTTTAAATAGCAGCTTGCCTTCCTCATGGCCTAGCAGTTGTCATCATTTCACCGAGCTCTGCAAAATCTCTCCTTTTTTTGTTCTTCATAAATCAGTCTCCAGTTTTGTTGTTTATAGTTCCACACTGGGAACCACAGTTACTTCTGCAGTGTAGCAATTTTTTCTACACTTTATTTTTCATCTCCACATTAATCTTTTCAACAGGAAGAACACCATAAATATTTGAGTGACTCAGTCTGCTGCTGCTACCAAGTATACACATGTCCTCTGCAGCTCCTAACACTGGAGCACCAAGTCCACTCCATCTGTGGAGATCAGAGCAGGCTGCTGGGAGGGCTGGAACAAGAGAGACACAGCCATCTGTGCTAATCAGAGTCACTTACAAGGTTACTCCCACCTGGGAAGAAAGGAAATAGCAGGCAGGCATAGTAGGATAATACACTTTAAGCTGATCATTGGAAAAGTGTATTACTTCTGCCACTCTGGATGAAGACCAAGTTGGATAATAATGTTCTGACAGCATAAAAAGTCAGCCTGAATTTTAATTTAGCTAATGAACTAGGCACAAACTACACTGAAGGAAAAGATCCAGCTGTGTGTGAATTCTGGTTCTAACTCTTCCACTGACCACTGGACAACTTTAGGTAAGTAACTTGAAAAAAAAAAAAAAAAAACAAATCAGAAAGAAAACTCCATCCTAGCAGGACAGCAGTAATGAAGCATTAGCACCGGTGACAAGCTCAGCACCAGCAGAGCTTTGAACTAGTACCAAAGACAAACTTAGCACAGAGGAGTTCACTGTGCTCAGTCGTATACAACAACCAACACAACAGCGCGTTAGTCCTTGACTGCAGTTTTTAGGTACTACTGGAACTCAGATAACTAACTAGCCTGTAAGCATCCCCCCTTCACTTTAAAACAGACAAGCCACACCTGCTTCTAGAAGCAACGGCACGCATGGGGGCACTGTAGCTGTCACGATATCCAGTCAGCTTTGGACTTTCTTATGCAGAAATGTGGACAAGTGGCTGTGATACAAGCCCAGCCTGATCCTGCAGCTTATGCCCTGGGTCTGCAGCAAGAGACTGAGTTCTCTGTGGCTGTGTGTGCCTTTATCACAGAGAGGAGGGTACGTGGGATGGGACTGCTGACCTGCCACGTGGAAGAGGCAGCTCAGATGGATGCAGTACTCCCACCTGGAGTACTGTGTCCAGTTCTGGAGCCCCCATCACAAGAGAGACATGGAACAGCTAGAACAAGTCCAGAGGAGGCCACCAGGATTATCTGAGTGCTGGAGCACCTCTGGTATGAGGACAGGCTGAGAGAGTTGGGGCTGTTCAGCCTGGAAAAGAGAAGGCTCTGGGGAGATCTTATAGCGGTTTCCAGTACCTGAAGGGGGCCTACAAGAAAGCTGGGGAGGGACTTCTCATAAAGGCAGTTAATGACAGAACAAGGAGAAATGGGTTTAAACTGAAAGAGGGGAAGTTTAGATTAGATATTAGGAAGTTCTTCACTGTGAGGGTGGTGAGACACTGGAACAGGTTTCCCAGAGAAGTTGTGGATGCCCCCTCCCTGGAAGTGTTTAAGGCCAGGCTGGATGAGGCTTTGAGCAACCTGGTCTAGTGGAAGGTGTCCCTGCTGATGGCAGGGGGGTTGGAACTAGATGATCTTTAAGGTCCCTTCCAACCCAAACCATTCTATGATTCTATGATTTTCAAGTGAAACAAGTAGCAGTAAGATCACACAATGCCAGCTGACATTATCATAGAGAAGCAGAATTTAGAAAAAAAGGTGACAATGTGTGGCATAGGCCTGACCAGGACTCAGCTTGACTTGTTGTGGTATAGTTACACAGTCCACCAGGATGTCCCATCTCCACTGTTAGGAAGACATGGCCTAGCCTGCTGAGAAAGCTGAGGCTTTAAACACATCCAGTCTTCACATCAGCTCATAAAGACAGCAGGCAGACCCAGCAGTAGTGGCAGTGAAGCCAGAGGGGCTGACTCAATGAATACACCTAGCAAAGATGAGCAACTGTAACAGAAAAAACAGGGTCAGATTGGCAGCATCAAATTGGCAACCAGGTTTTGGGGGTTCAGTCCCTGGCTTTTTGGCAATCTAGTTTCCTGACCTCTAAACTGGGAATACTAATAGTGACCTCATTGGTAAAGCATTGAGATGTGCCACACACCAAACATTTCTGGAAAGTACAAAGCCAAGAAAGAAAGCAAATGGTCAAGCGTTGTGCAAGGGACCATTATTAATAAAAACAAGGCAATAGCAGGAAGAAAAAATAAGAAGAGACTGTGAGGAAAAAAAGCCTTTATGACCACCAAAATAGCAGGTCCATTGCTTTGAGAATGTCAAAGCTAAAACAGATATCTCACTAGGAAACAATTTGTCAGTAACAGAAAAGTGGATTAGACGATCTGGTCATAGATCTCACCTCAATACTTATAATGCTCTGACATCACGACAGCTTTCACCTTGAGAGAGTGAAAGAGGTTACATGAAAACCAAAGTAGAAAAAGAGACTTACAAAAGGACATCAGTAAATTCTTCTTCCACAAGTATAAATTCAGGACCAAGAGACAACATTGAAAACAGAAGAGAAAGGAATGGAACAGATCAAAAACCTCTGAGGAAGTGAAATTGGTAAAGTTATTTTTAACACTTGACAACAAGGATAGTAGTCTCAAAGATGCCCAGAGAAGGAATGACTCACGCTAAACTAGTAGCACACCTTCCTGTAGTAATTTCACAGACTTGCAGACAGGTCATCGGGTCATCCCAGGCTGAAAAAAGTACCAAAGGGCAAAGTGCCAGATCTGCTAGCAGGGGCATAAACTGTTGCATAAACCATCAGCAGCTTGTGATGTGAGCCTGGGCACATCACTCCCCCTCTTGGTGTCTTTCTTTCCTTCCATTTTACTTACATTATCACCTGGGGACATTCTTACTGGCAGTTTACACAGTGTCCAGAACAAGCAGGCTCTGATGTAGCCTTACAGCAAACATCAGCTTCAGCCAACCCAGCTCCTTGAGAGCTGCTGCAGGGCAGCAGCCTGGAATTTACCAGCAATGGGTCCCACCCAAGACTGCAGTTTCCAAAGTATGAGACTGCTGCCACATGTTCAAGTGAATATTGAGGTCTTCATGAGAATACGCAGCCCTACTTATAAGTTCCAATATAAGTTTCCTTTTCCTTGCTTTACCTCCCTTTTTCTGCCCTCAAAAGGGGCCCTAAATAATTCTTCTTTCTGAGTACAGCTACAAAACTATTTGGTTTGTTCCTTCTCAGCTATCACTTATTTTAGTCTACCACACTAAGCACTTTAGCCATTCCTATATATCAAACCTTCCAGGTCCCTCATTGCTTTTCTTTCTTCCCTATGAATTCCTTCCAGCTTGCCAGTAGCTCTCTGGACCTCCATCAAGGAACAGACCACCATTTTTCCTGCAGCAGCCTCGCTCAGCAAACAGCTCTGCAATAGCCCCCTTCCAATCCCTAACACTGTGATTCTTGTCCCCTTACAACACTGGTGACATTCACCTTTTAAAAATACTATCAGACTGAAATACAACAAGGTTTCCCCTAATGTCACAGCAATCACACATGTTTAGTCAATGCTGCTGTCAGAGTTCTGAGCTCAGAAAGTATTGAACAGCAGCTCAAGCCCACGCTGCCTGTAAGTGCTGAAAAGACTGGAGCACATCCAGCATCTCACTGGTAGCAAAGTGCCCTTGAGCACCTTGGTTGCAGTTAAGCATTGTCCTGCCATCTGTGTGGGACTCTTCCACCTGCTCTACTCTCCTGCAACAGCAGAAAGACCTGCCCAGCTTTGAATAGCCACCACTTCTCTGCGATGCCACATGTCTCTCCTTGAGCTGACCAGGAGCCTGCAGCTGTCCCTCCCTGCTTTTCCTTGAGTGGTGATTATTGGAGACCCTGGAGAACATCTGGCAAGCATTTAATTTTACATGCCATTTCTCTGGATGGAAGGAGGAAGGAAAGTGTTTGAAAATAAAGATCAATCACCTGGTAAGACTGTTGTATTACTGGGGTACACAGCATCCCTTCTGCTGGACAGGAGTAGCTGGAGAATGCACAATGCCCCTCAACCTGTATTTCTGAGGCAAAAAAAAGGAGGAACAAGTACTGGATATGACTGCAGATGGAGAACAGCCATTCTTTAAGCTACAACTATGCAATTTACACATAAGCCAGAAGAGAACTCCTATTCACACAGACCTTACCTTTTCTCAGCAGTACCTATCATTTGAAGAATACCATCTCTTTCAGTATCACAAAAAGCTACAACTAATCTTCCTTCCCAGCAGTTCACAGCAGCACAGGGAAAACTGATTTCTGCTGCTCCCAGGATGAAGAGCCAGGCCCCTACTACCTGCAGAGACAGGGTATGTTAGCTTGGGCTGAGCACTACCCAGCATGTGGATGCAAAGAGGCATCTGTATGGGCAGCTCAAAGCACAAGTGAACAAACAGGGCTGCCTGCACGGTGCAGCAGCTGGTAGCATCACCTTCTCGCCTCCTAGAGAACAGGAACAATAGTTCCCCTCTCAGAGATCATCAATACTTTTATGGTTCCTACTGCCACAGTATCTGGAGTCAGATTCAGCCCTAGCAACCTGGTTTGCAGGTTTACAGTATAGTAACAGGAATATGTCGCACTACAAGACAGAGATTTGTGACAGGAATTAAGTCTGAGAAAGAGCTGTTTGAGGAGAAAATATGAGAGAGACCTGTAAAATCTCAAGTTCTGTGGAGACTGCGTGTGGAAGAGATTCAGCATCTTCCAGTACAAGGATCTGTAGACATCAAATTAAACTGGTAGCAGACAGGCTGGAAAAAATCCAGAGGGGATGGTTCTTTGCACTGCATTTAGCTGAAATCCCACTGCACAGGGTACTCTGGATGGTACAAATTCACGTGGGTTCAAGACAAGATTAGACAAATTCAAAGAAGTGAAATGAGGATTCCTAGAATACATCTTAGTATTCCCCCAGGTACCCTGGGGAAAGTGCCACCCACGCTAGAGCTCTTCTCCTGTTCTTGCCCTGGCATTCACTCTTGGTAACAGTCAGAAGCAGGTACTAGGTGGGCATTTGACCCTGTACAGCTCCTCCTATATTCTGACAGATTTGGGCTTGAGATATTCAGTATGTGCTACACTGATATTAGCAGAGGAATAACCTGTACACTAGAGACAGAAAAGCTAGGAAGCTCCATGGCACACTTAGTGTGAATTCACAGTATTGGCCATTCTGCATTAATGCTACAGCACAAGAAAGAAAAATCAGACATGTATGTACACATTTTATAAATACCTGTTTCCTTCCCAGACCCAAAACTGCACAACTCACCCCCTCCAAATCTGGCACTGCCTGCAGTTGCTCTATATAGTCTTTCAGAATAGCTCCTTTGACTGACATGTAACAAGGTCAGGTCTTTAAAAATATCTTTTTTTTTAAAAAAGGCAAGTGTTTTGTTTTGTAACCTTATATTAAATTAGTTTTATTGATTTTTCTGGCATCCAAGAGACTTCCACATCTCTACTATAACAGCCAAGATCTGATGTCAGTTCTGGACTTGGCTGGTTCACATGTTTGGTATGACTGATCAATCATTCATATTTCAAGCTCACTCTGTTGGCATAATTCTGCACCACTCCACAGCTTATTACATTAGAATTTTTCCAAAATGACCTCTGCATTCAGTAATTTCCATCAAGAATATTGATTGCCTCAAGGCAAGGCACTGAGCCTTATTAAAATATAGATGTACATTTCATTGCCTTGTGAATAAGAGCTGAAACTTCTTCCTGAATTGATCCTACATCTGTTTAAGAGCTAGAGACTGAAAATTTGGAACTAGCAGAATTCCTCAATAACAGATTATAGGTGAAAAAAAAAAAAAAAATGAGTTTTCCTCTAATCACAATCTCTGTGTATATTAAATGGTTTATTTTCCACTTTCAATGTTTTTATACTAAGGAATATTTTTGTGAAAGAATATAAACAATATTGCCAAGTGATAGAAATTGAAAGAAACTAAACTAGTTCTTCATGTTCCACCACACAGCACAGAAGGGTTCCCAAAGCAACTTTTATAAGTGAAGTTGCACTTTATCCACAAGCTGTGCCAGGTCACTCCATGCCATTCTGGATGACACCCAACTCATCTTTGCAAAGTACCAACAGTAGAGAGATGAGTTGGGTGTCATCCAGACTGGCTGCCGGGGCCTGTGATTCTGGTGCCTGGGCAGTATGTTTTACTGCTTATAACATACATAACAGACAAAGCAAGCAGGAAAAAAGTGCATCTAAAAAAAAAAAGTGTGGTTTTACACTTGTTTCCAAACTTAGAGCCAAACAGGCCATACCCTTAAAGAAAAAACCCACAAACACAAAAAAAAACACATACAAGTATGGTACAGACAGGAAAATTACTGCAAAGACATTAGCTGCATAACTGTTATTCTGGCCACTTTCCAGGTAAGGTGATTCCTTTTGGAAGTTGGAGAAGGAGGAAGAAGATGAAGGAGAGGAAGGAGAGCTCTTTCCCATGACATAATTCAACTGTCTAGGTGCTACAAAAGGAACATGGGGAAGATAAGCAGCCACCTTCCTCCGATGCACTTACAATTGGTTGTTATAACTGGCACGACAGCAGCCAGAATCTCACCTTCCTGTCAGGATTTAAGGCAGTGTGGTACAAGACAAGGAGAATCACTGCTTTGTTCTGGGAGCAAAGGTATCCGATTAGATGGACTAGTGGATCTTATGGAATACAGACAATTCCCAAATTGCAGGTTTTCTTACAAAAGTGGAGTTCTGTAAGCAAAAGAAGCACTGAATAACAAGAGGGTGGGGAAATCCGTCCAGGTGCTGCTTCAGCCAGACCTACTGAGCATCCCCCTTCACCATTTTGATGCCGTAACTCTGAAAGCAAACCCAGCCAGAGCAAGTTCACAGCAGCAAATTCACCAGACCTCAATGCATCTACAGGAGATGCATCTTAGAGCTTGTAATATTTGTCTGCACTTTCCTCAGTAATCCTATTTGCAAAGTTTACTCCTTCAAGCCCCCTTCATCCCCTAGTCCCATTTACAGCGAGACCTTCTGCTACAAATGTACACTGGATTTATCATATCAGACTTGCTAAATAATTATTTCCCTAGGGCCTCTGAAAGTATACATTAACAGAAAAGGGAAATTTTAAAAGCTTTACTTGTATAACAATAGACCATGAAGTACTTCAAAACCACTCACACATCCTCACAGCCTCACTCATAAGATGAGGCACTAGTCAGAAAGCATTTCCAGCTGTGAAATCGGAGAAAACCAAAGCAGAGAGAAATGAAGGCTGAGATAAGACAGAGCTCTGCAGGTCACACACCTGAGCTGCAAGCAGAGGCACAGACAGGTGACATCCTGCCAGGCTTTTACCCAGGGCTCACAGAGGCTGCAAGAAAGAAACAGAAGCAGGAAAAAAAGCTCTGCAGCTGTGCCTTCGATGTGCAGGCTCTCTGCATGTGCTATTAGCTCTCCTTTACCTCACAAGCAGAAGAGCTGTAGCTTAATTAAAAGGAAAGGAACCAAGGGCTTGCAAGCAGTCAAAGCCTAATTGAGCAATTGTCCCCAACTAGTTGGAAACTGGTAAGCACAATCATTTCCAGCACCAATGATCCCATCATTTCTTGAGGTTAGCAATACAGACACAGAATGCCAGCCTGCTCTGCCTGACACAGATGAGCTCTTCTGAGGTTGCTGCAACTTCAGTTTGTGCTGGGGTGGAACTGCATCAGCAAAATGACAGTTCTGTAGCTGCTTTCTGTCCCTGCTCTCAGGCACACTGCATGGAAACAGGGTCCAAACCACCTTAACCCTCATCAAAGCCCTCATCTGAACAAGATGCCATATAATAGCAGTTTAATACAGAGCCTAGGTCCTTCTCAGCATATGGCAGGCTGCAGTAGTCTCTTGGGTCTGGCCACAGTCTCAAGCACAGCTCAAAACAGAAGCAATTTTGATTATTGTACAACCACGTGTGGAAAACAGAAGGGTAATTTCTAATGTTCTCCATCATTAATATTCCATGCATTTATTCTGGTGGCATATTAAAGGACCAACTTACTTGGGACTAGAACATCTTCACAAAGAACGGTGTGACACATGCACATGCATAACGATTTATCAGCAGCATCCACAGCTGATGGCATACATCAGCTGTAATGGTGAAAGGTCCTTTTGGGGAAAAAACAAAAACATCAAACAAAAAACCACCAAAAAAGATGGGATAGACAGAATTAAAAAGGGAAAGGAAAACTCTCCAGGACTGCACCCCATGGAATGGACCCAGGCTAAAGCATTTTGTGAAGAACTATCAGTCATGAGAAGGACTCATGTTAGAGAAGTTCATGGAGGACTGTCTCCCGTGAGAGGGACCCCACGTTGATGCAGGGGAAGGAGTCCTCCCCCTGAGGAAGAAGGAGCAGCAGAAACAATGTGTGAGAAACAACCCCCATTCCCTGCCCCCCTGTGCCTCTGGGGGGAGGAGGTGGAAATTGGGAGAGAAGTTAAGCCTGGGAAGCAGGGAGGGCTGGGGGGAGTTGTTTTAAGATTTGGGTTTATTTCTCATTATCCTCTGATCTGATTGGTAATAAATTAAAATTCATTTTTGCCCCCCAAGTTGAGTCTGTTTTGCCCGTGCCAGTAACTGGTGAGTGATCTCTCTCCATCCTTATCTCCACCCATGAGCCTTTCGTGATATTTTTGTCTCCCCTGTCCAATTGAGGAGGGGGAGTGACAGAGTGGGCTTTGGTGGGCATCTGGCACCCAGCCAGGGTCAGTCCACCACAGTCCTTTTTGGCACCAACCACGAGCCTGAGATTAAGAGTCTGATGCTGTACTGACTGAGCTAGCTGGGCTACAGCCCAGTGGGTGATGCTCACGGCAGTGAATGTCACTTCAGCGTGTGCAAGTCTCAGGCCAGACAGTAACACCAAGGAGAAAGAACATACTGGCCCAGAGGCTCTGGGGAAATGTAGCCACAGCAGCCTGGGTACCAGGGCCCAGAGCTGCCTGTGCAAGGCAGGCTGCACAGCCACAAAGAGAAGACCCTGAGCAATACAAGGCACTGAGGTACCTAATGCACTGTGCAACAACCACACTGAACAATCAGCTGCAAAACAAGCAACACCACCATCATCCAGCTTGGATCACAGCCTGGGATATAAGCAGGGCTGCCTGGTAAACAGCCACTTGTTAGACACAACCTTTGGCACCACTGAAGTGGAGTGAGAAGACACATTTACAGTGACTACAGCTACCTCCAGCTTGATATCATACACTTTATGCTCATCAGGATGCCAGCTTACCCGACACTGCACTACCACGCTGTCACCCATGGTCAGCCATAAAATGATCACTAAAATAAGCTAGAAAAACAAAGGCTGTTATTTCCTTGGTTTTCATACTGGGAAACTGTTGGGTAATCTTTGCTTATCTGCTGTAACCACACACTAGTTTTGTCAGAGGGAGCTACCACACACACATCCTCATTTACCTGCTGCATTTGAGAAAATAAGAGAGTTAAAGTCTACAAATTTGAGTGAAACTCCTCTGCTCAGCTTCTCTTCCCAACCCAAAACACCTACCAAACCCCTATATTCTTCTACCCAATTCTCCAGCTTCAAGAAGGAGACTATTTTTACTGAGAAAGGAGACTGTCAAGGACTAACCCACTTAAAGCCACTTCTGCCTGCCAGATTTTCCAGAATCTCATGTACCGTAGCAGAGGTCAGAGACATGAGACAGACTATGTCTGTGAGACCAACATTAATACTTCCCAACAAACACCTGTTATCAGACTTAAGTACACACACTAATACTAAACAAGAACAATTTATTTGATTTCTTAAACAAAATACTAGAAAGTTTGTTCCCCAGGGAATAAAATTAAGGACTCCACACTAGAAAGTACTTAAAAAAAATTACATTGAAAAAGCACATGGAAAGAAATTACAAGTAAAGTGAGAGAACCATGGCTATCCCGCTTTCACAACACCAGGATTCATTCTCCTTTCATAACCAGTCTGTAAATAGCTGTTGCTTCTGGAGAATGCGTTTCACTTGGCATGTGAATGACTTACAGCTTAATGTGCTTTACTTACGTGAGCACATTAGGGCTTCACTAACCAAGTGATGGGACACAACTGGTTATTTTCTTGAAAAATGACTAGAAATAAAAAAAAAGGTGACTGCCTTGGTTTCCTGACTGTGGTTCTTCAAACATACAGATAGGTTTTGACACCTTTGATCTGGGTGTGAGAAGGGAGACAAGGCAGGGGAAAGTTATTTTAAGAGACCTAGCCCATCTTCTCTGCATATAGTACAGACATTTACACTCACACAGCCAGATACACTGGGCACTTACAATACAGGGCTACAAAGACTTACTTAATGTCTTTACACTGTTTATTTCAGACACAACTATGTTCTTGCAGAAGTTACTGTATTTATTTCTCTGCCTCAGTCTACTTTTTTAATTTTTCTCCCCCATTTGCCTTCTCTGTGGCACAGCTACACTGCTGATCCCCTCGCTCTTTATTCACACCTGCAGCAATACCATGTTTGGCTTGATCTCATTAAGCACAGTGTTGCCCATTTGTACCATCAGGAGGTAAGATCAAGAATTCAGGACATGGCACTTTTCTTCTACAGCAGTGGCAAAGCACAAGTACAAATCCAAACAGAAGGAATACAACTGTAGTAGCATGTACTTTTGGTTAAGCTTACACCTATTTATCTGGAGTAGAAGAGAAAGTCCAGCCTGATATGATCTTCTTACCATTGTAGCTTCAAGCACAGGTTTCCACTGATAAGACCAGCATCATCCAGCCTGCCTGCAGTGTCCTCCCCTCTCCCTTTCATTCCTCAGAGAGGGCCTGAAATCTGTCTGCATTGCATACAGGCCCAAGGGAGGACATTTCCTACCTCATCAAGGGGTAGGATCAAGCACTGCATTGCTAGCTGGTCAAGGGAGGCGATCATCCCACTCTACTCTGCACTGGTGCGGCCTCACCTTGAGTACTGGGTGCAGTTTTGGGTGCAAATTTGGGCTTTACAAATCCACAGCAGACTGGTTCTGTGGCCCTCAGCAAGGGGAGCTGAGCACCACTGGATAGTCAGCAGAACAAATTTGATCAGGATTAGACACAGCTGCTCAACTGCAGTTTTAAGTGATGCAGAACACATGATGCTGTCAGCCAGTTTTATTCTTTTATGCCAGCTGCAGAAGAAGAGATGAAACCATGTGGAATAAAAACTGTGAGATTAAACTGCCCTTTTGACATTTTCTGACTGAACTTTTACTGGCAGAGTTTATATGAGTTCAGCACTCTGTTGTCTGGACTGAGCACATATAATCTTTTCTCTTTCTGTCATGGGGCTCATCATCACACAGAGCCACAGCCTGAGTTTGCAGAAGACGTAATTACAAAGAGAGGTCACAAGCTTCTTCTCACAGAGTGAACACACACAGTACAGAAGCAGAATCATCAGGTCTGGGTTGGTTTGTTGGGTTTGGGGTTTTTTTTTTTTAGTAGAAATATTACATTTTTAAAGGCATCGATTTATCAACAATAATACTTTTTTTGAAAGCCTTCTTCACTGAAGTGCTGAAGTGGTTGGTAGCTTCCACCCTGGGTACCAACAGAGAAGTCATTGCCTCTGTCTTTCACAGTTTCTGAACTCTGCTTCAGGGTCACATTTTTTTGAAAGAGCTAACACCCAATTACCCAATAACACTGGCAATAACACACCACTTCTCCAGCCAAGATCTCCCTGACAGATGACACGTCCTAGGAACCATTCCATTATTTCAGATAGTTACTTGGAGTTGGAGGCCAGATGGCAATAGCAGGATAATAATAGTTGGCAAACTTGTATGTGTCTTCACTTCTTCCAAGGTAGAGAAAAACATTTTCCAGAAATATTCAGTGTTAAAAATAGCAAGAATGAGTATTAAAAGCCATTCTCTAAAGGCTGCCTGCCTTTGCTATATTTTCATCACAAAAAAAAAATCAACATAGGAGCCTTTGTCACACCTAAGTTGGCTGGTCCCACTCTGGCTGTGCTCTCTTAGCAATCACACTGAACATTTCATTTTATTTTAAGTCTATATATTTAATGAAGAACCAGAAATGGCTTTGGTCATTCTTACTGTAGATTTTTCCTCTACAGACATCATCTTGTGGTCTGCCTCACATCTGAGGCTTTATTAATTACAAGGCTCACTACCAACGAGAGCAAAAATCAGCTAGGTACTGTTATTTACTGATAAAACAAGAGATGTCATCAATTACACATAATAAAGAAATGTCATTAATTGTGCAGTTCTACTTTCACTTGTGGCTGAGGTTACATGCATTTCCTTGACCTTAACAGGCATCTTCTTGTCCCACCCCATTTCTCTATCACGTTCTGACATCCCAATGTAGCCATGTCATTGCTAAAGAAGCTACAGATAAAGGTGGTCTTACAAAAAAATGTCAACATTAAATCAAGCCACAGGTATCTACACTGAATACTTTCCTCACCCAGGCCAGGTGAGGCATGCAATATTACAAGAGATTTTTTTTAAGTGACCTTCAAAAAAAGATTCATTCACAGATCTCCAAATACTTCACTGATGCACCTCAATACTCAGAGACTCCATAGCACAATGTGTTTTAAAAGAAAATATTCTCTAGAAAGGAACTGTGACATGCACAGAATCACAGAATGGTGGGGGTTGGAAGGGACCTCAGGAGATCATCTAGTCCAACCCTCCTGCCAAAGCAGGTTCCCTATAGCAGGCCACACAGGAAAGTGTCCAGGCAGGTTTTGAACATCTCCAGAGAAGGAGACTCCACAGCCTCTCTGGGCAGCCTGTCCCAGGGCTCTGGCACCCTCACAGTAAAGAGGTTTTTCCTTAATTTTGTCTGGAACTTCTGGTGTTCCAGTTTTTGCCCACTGCCCCTTGTCCTGTCACTGGGCACCACTGAAAAGAGCCCAGCCCCATCCATTTGGCCCCCACATTTCAGTTATTTATAGACATTGATAAGATCCCCTCTCAGTCTTCTCCAGGCTGAACAGTCCCAGCTCTCTCAGCCTCTCCTCATACGGGAGATGCTCCAGGCCCCTCATCATCTTTGTGGCCTCCCCTGGACTCTCTCTAGAAGATACCTCTCTTTCTTGAACTGAGGAGCCCAGAACTGCACTTGAGCAAAAGCCTGTTAGTACATGCTTGAAATTATTTATCCATATTTATTTAGGATATTTGACTTTATATGCAATTAGATATAAAGTAAAAAGCCAGGCAGAAGTTTCTAAGCAGAGCAAACAGCATCTCCTCCTTCCCCTGGGAAATAACTTACTCTCCCGCACTGACTGCTCATACCCAAACCTGGCAATAAGCAGAGAGCTGGGCAGCAGAGCCACACCAAACACCTACAACACAGGATGGGCAGATGCTGCAGCACTTTAAGCCCACCCTCAGCCAGGCCTTCAGCTTGCACCCTGCTGCCAGAAACAGTTCCCATTGCTGGGCTGTATTCAGCCACCTGGAGCCCTAAAGCTGAACCTACCTCCTTGGGAAACAGTGCTAATTAATCCTAGTTGTTCCCCTACAGAGATGAGAAGTATTTTGCTCCAGCCTCTGCAGTGGCAGGCAGAACCAGGGAAACCTTTCTGATTCACCCTCTCCTTTGTACAGCATTTCTCTTTCAGGACTGAAGCAAGGTACAATGCAGCAGTACACACCTGAGGAAGAGAACAAAAACTAACAAGGGATTTCATGTCAGGCATTATGGCAACAAAAGCAAAATACTCTTTTAATTGCTTCCTGCTGGCATATATTAGAAACTGCTGCTAAAAAATAAGAAAAACCAACAAAATACACTCAAATGCTAATTTTGCAGTGTGATTGTGGACCATATTCATGGCACCTGGAACACACGGCACACACGTGCGCTCCGAGGAGCAAAGATGCAAGAAACAGAAGAACAAATAGCAGAGCTGTTTTAAGGAAGATGGCCATGCTGTTCACGTCTCCCTCCACACTACCCAACCTGCCGGTTGTGAGGAACACGTGAGGAACACCAGGTAAAAGCAGAGGCAGCATAGGAAGCTCTATGCAACCACCTTCCTCGCTAAACAAATGCCAGAAGCAAAGCTCAAAGTGATTAATTACTTCCCCTCTTAACTGAAAACAAAAATCCAGACAGAGTCAGTAGGCTGACAAACCAGCACAACTTTGGACCCAAACCTGCAGGCTGAGCCTCAGCTGGTGACTTCAGTAACACATGTGTTTGGCTCAGTCTGATTACTTACTAACCATTTGCCAGCACTACAACATCCATCAGCCCCCACAAGAGATGAATGAACTGGCAAATACATCCACTTTACAAGGTCAATATATGCCTTTCCTGCTGGCTCCACTTCTTCGCACACAACCTGGTCTCAGAGGCAGTTCCCAATGTTTTAAAACATCCCCTGATAATAATAGTGACCTGGCTTATTAAGAAAGAACACTTCAAGTGTTCACAATTTTCTCTTTTACAATTCCCTCATCCATAAATGAAATTAGAAATCAACATTATTGTCATTTTGCAGCACCAAGGAGAACTGGAGCTGCACTGTGCTCAGTGCTCTGCAAACACATGCTGAGAACCAGCCCTGCACCAATCCAACAACAATGGGAGAGATGAGACAGGGATAAGCTGTGGATGGCTTGCTTGGAAAGCAACAGGATTTGTCCACAGCCATTTAGCAGAGCAGGAATAGAATCCAGGCCTCCCAGCTCCCTCTTCCTGGCTATTTAAAGCCACTTCTGTGCTTATCAGGTACTAGTGGTAGCACACCATCACACGACTAGATTTATGTCAACAAAGGGAGGTTGCCTATTCCAGAAATGTAGCTGAGGAGAGCTCTACGAGTCATCTAGTCCACTTGTTTCCTCTGAAACAAGATAAAGTTCACCCTGATAATCCCCAACATGTTAATATCATCAGTTCTAAAGTATCTCCAATATCAAGCAATCCATAACTTCCTTACATTGCTTGGCCTCACGCCAAAACATTTTTCTTGAAGGTCTATACTAAATCTCCCGCACTACAAAGTAATCCAAAGCCTACATATCTATGATCAAAATAATAATACAAATATACAAATAATACCCTTTTCACCAAAGTTCCTAAGTTATATTTGCTTCTGGCACAATTTTCTTTTTTGTGGGCTCCAGGAAACTGCAGTGGAATTAATTATTATTTGCATTTCCAGCTGGAGCCTGGGAATTTTTTATTAGGGACTGTCCTTGAACATTTTGCTCCCAACACATTGAATCAATTCAGTTTTCATTTGAGAGAGAAAGAGAGACTAATTAGTTTTTAACCATCAAAAAAAAAATAGGAGTGGATGGATCCCTCTGCTTTGTTAGCAGTGAGAATGTGATTAGGTGGCCTGTGTTCAGAAACTGTCTGCCCTTGATGACATCTGCCAGATTTACAAGCCCTGGCAGCTCTTAATTAAAGGCACCTTTCAGAAGGGGAGTGAAAATGTTATCAAGGCCTTGCTTATTCTTTTAGGATAGAGCAGAAAAACCTGACAGGTGAAACTGGTGGGCTGAACCAACACACTGAATGGTTAAAATGCTTCAGCATCCATTCATCAAGCCTCTTAGCCTTTCCCTTTGGCTTAGATCATTACCTTTGTACAAGGAAGAGGCAGCTGTAAGGGGAGGCTGGAGGTGCCCACCCATTTGGAAGCAGGAGTACCCAGTGGTCTCCTACGTCAAACCAGCCAGATCCCTCCTAGGGAACACATGTTGCCACAGCAGCAAGGAAAGCCCAAAACAAAAGCTCAACTTCCAACCCTCCCTTGAAATATGGAAAAGATTTTGGTTGGAAAAGAACTTTAAGAGCAACCATAAACCTAACCCTGCCAAGTCCACCACTAAGCCACATCCCTAAGCACCAAATCTACTGTCTTTCAAATACCTCGAGGGATGACTCAACCACTTCCCTGGGCAGCCTGTACAAGGACATTTCATCACATGAAAAGCTGGAGCTTCAAAGTAAGGTGCCCTGAGGACAATTATTTTTCTTGCCTCACCAAAACCCTTGTAGCAGTCTTGGGTGTGATCCTCTCAGTGAGATTACTGCATGGGCTTTCCTCCACTACCCAGGACAGGGAATGGATCATTCTGCATCCAAGTGCTATTCCTTAAGCTACCAACTTGCACTTTTCCTCACCCACCCTGCAGAGACAGATGCCCATATCCTGGGTACAGTCACACAATTTTACTTGTCAGGTGAAGAAACATTGGCTAGTACACTCTCTGTGCATTATTTGCCATAACTGCAGCATGTGCAGGAATAAACAGGTTATAAATTAAAAAAAAAACAACCAACATTTTGCCATCTCTTGCCATGCAGAATTAGGTCTAAATTCCCTAACTATCATGCTAATGTTGCAGTAACAGGCATTGGTTAAATCCTGGCCAGCTCTAGTAGACGCATAAAACTTCCATGCAAGAGAAGAAAGCTCTGGAAGCTGTGTGATGCTGGCTCTTCAAATAAGAGTGATTTGACTTTATTGCTTTAAACTTCAATTATTTTTTTTATTATACTTACAGGCAACACGTCAGGTAAAGGTATACATTCTTATTAAAAAGACACTGCCACCCCAAAGTCATTATAAAAAAAAAGTTACAAGTGCCATAGATAGCAACCTCAAGAATGTTTAATAAAGAAGAACTGTATTAGTAAAGCTAAATGAAAAAGTGAGCTCACACTTCATTATACTGGTACCCATGTAGTAATCTCATATGCTCCCCCTGCAAGCTAAAGGGCAGCAACCTCCAGATAACAGCAAAATTATTATGTGCACAGGGAAGTTTCACACTGACTCCAGGTACTGGCCAAGAGAGAAGCTCCTGTGTGATCAAACACTGGCCATTCCCAGTTTGCCAAGGGGGCTGCAGAACTTGGAAGAACACAAGGTAAGTGGGGGTGCAGCCCAGGCTGGGCTCCTCTAAACTGAGAGCAAAGACTCCAAGGGCTGGTTTAATATCCTGCTTCCGGGCAGAAAAGGCTCTCTGGCTCCCAGCTGACTTCCAAGTAAAATTGGAGCCACTGAAGTATTCTGCAGGAGTACAACATGTTATATTTCTACAAAATAGTATTGTAGAAATTCATTAATTGAGTATCCTTACAAATATTAATCTCTTTTCATTAGATGAGCACTGCAAAGTGCAAACATACTTTTCAGAGCTAATTTCTAGCCCACTTTCCCCCCCAATAAAGGGTCCAGGGTCTTCAGATGGTACATTGGGGGGGGGGGGGGGGGGGGGTTTGTAAAATTTAAAAAAAAAAAAAAAAAAATCAAAATTGGATTCTGTGGGAGACTTCTTTGTCTCTACTGATGCTCCCAGGAATCCCAAAGCAGTGGTTGTTAGTCTGGGAAATATAAGTGCTGTTAAAGACAGTATTGTAGAGAATACACTGCTAGCAAAAGGTGCCATACACCCTCTTTGCAACAAAAGCCTGAGATCAATGAATGACAGGGACATGACATGATGTTGTTAGTGCACAAGGAAGGTGATTATATACATAGGTGACCTGTTTCAGGGGAACTTAGAAGAAAGGGCTGTTATTAAAACACAGTGGTCTTTGCCCAACTTCTTTGCAGTAACAGGTCATTCAAGTCACCTCTTGTGCTATGCAGGAGATGGATAGGTCATGAGTGTTCTTACCTGCAAAGCCAAAGCAGTCAATGACACAAATGCAATAATAAGGGGAAATGGCAGGGAGAAAAGCAGGGGGAGAATCAAGCAACCTCCATGGAGTTTCTTCAGTAGCTTTAAACCTGTGCTCAGCAGCAAACCACCTAGCCACACTGGTATTAATTAAGCTTCAGAGCAGACACACTGCTGCTGAGTACAGGAAATTCTGCAGTGCTCATGAAAGCAGTCAATGACACAAATGCAATAATAAGGGGAAATGGCAGGGAGAAAAGCAGGGGGAGAATCAAGCAACCTCCATGGAGTTTCTTCAGTAGCTTTAAACCTGTGCTCAGCAGCAAACCACCTAGCCACACTGGTATTAATTAAGCTTCAGAGCAGACACACTGCTGCTGAGTACAGGAAATTCTGCAGTGCTCATGGGTGAAAAATGTGTGAGCAGCCAGCACAGGAGGAAAGCTAAAGATAACTGCATTCACCACTTACAGTTCTTATCTAAGCAGAGCAGGCTTGGCCCAAACTTCAGAAGAGATCTCCAGAGAAATCTCACTACACCTTAGGG
>NW_010333565.1:20631-21386 GCF_000700745.2 Antrostomus carolinensis | reverse complement strand
AAGACACAGAAGATAGGAGATGGCGCTCAGTTCTGAATCAGTACCCAGGAGTGGCATGGACATTTGGGACATACCATGGAGAGATAAATGGAACTCACTATGTAACACAGGGCGGGGGAAAGCCAGAGCTCTCCTGGACTGAACTGCAAGTGCTTCATGAGTCAAAGAAAGGAGACTTTCTAGCCTGGATAAAGTGCAGGTGGGCCCAAGGTTTAAGTGTTATGCTTAGCTTCACTTCCACAAAAAAATAAAACTAAATTAGAGTGCAAACAACAAATGATCCAAACCACTGAATTCTTCTTTCTTAATGACTTCAGGAACTCTAGTATCACAGGACCTTGACTACAAACAGCTTCTTCTGGTGTCTTCTATGCAGAAGATAGACTAACAGCTCCATGCACCCCTAAACATGGGAAATTATAATAAGAATTTAAAAGAGCACAAAGGAGAAAAATAAATCCTATTAATAGGAATACAACAGGACTTTGATTTTCTCTGCCATTATCCAGAAACACTGGATCCACTTTCTCACTCATTATCCCGGTATTAGAAGATACTGTGCAATTAGAGCATAACTTCATAGCACTGTAATGAATATCAGTGCTATTCAGGGGTGATGCAGCAGCCATATCTACTAGGACCTTACCATGCCAAACACTGTACACAACCTACATGAGGAGATCTAGCACCTCTCCCAAAAAACTCTCAGTAGCTATGGCTTTTAAGATTTCAGAAAGTAGCGTTTCCACCACTCC
>NW_010333565.1:19436-20619 GCF_000700745.2 Antrostomus carolinensis | reverse complement strand
TCCCTACAAAACTAGCAAAGTAACACAGTTTGCCACCAGGAAGTATTACGGAGGAAAATGAAGGTGCACAAGTCAATTTATAAATCTCATTAGTGGGATGACTACGCTCTCTCTTCAACAGCCTACGATATTGTTTTCAAAGGACAGTCATCCAAATGCCAGAACTAAATTAGTAGCAACTGGCTTCTGATTGAGAATTTCCATATAGAGGTGCCAAGTACTGATCAAGATGAGAACCAAGCTCCCCTCTCCCTTGCCGGTACGGGGCAGCATCAAACACGATATACTTGGGTTTTAAGCTTCCCCAGGGCCTCATATCCCAAAGACATAAGATTCTTCTTTTCAGTAAACAATAGTTTGGATTAGAGGTATTTTAAAAGCATATTATAAGGAGAACAGGCAGTTTCAAAATCCAAATGAAAAGTTATGCTCAGCATTTAGAACCTGGGATTTAGTTCAAGCTGTTCCTACGGCTTGAATATTTCTTTCCTGTAAGAGACAGTTTGCTTTATGTTAGTTTAAGATAAGCAAAAATAAAACCTATTTGTACAGCATTTCCAAGGAGATAAAGAAACCTGGAGCTTTGTGAAGTCAAGGGCAGCTATTGATTTTGCTCCCTTCCCACAACGATGGAATGCCAGTCCCTTTTCTAACTGCAGAGTTGACTGGCCCAGTGGATGTCACCTTTGCAAACAGCAATGACAGATATTGCTCCTGCTCCAGCAGCCTCCTGGCTGCCAGCTGGCTCAGAAATCATATACATGTTCAACTGCACCATTCAGTGTGTCCCCACTGAGCACACCTCCTTCACACCTCTCTTACTGCAGCCCCACAGAGACACATCGGTGATCTGCAAGTTTGCTTTGCTTTCCCAATCTATTCGTATTTGTTTCTGTAATACACTGAAAGCACAGTGATTACACAGCTGGTGACGAATGAGGTGGGAGTCAGGGAAGGGGGACAGATCCTGACACGCAGGCTGGATCCTTTGCTCGCATGCAAGGCTGGATGACTTTCCTCATCCACAGCATGGGTTACAGATGGGAGATGAGAGGTCTTCTTGGGCTTCAGCAACGATCCTGTCTGGCTGATGCACTGAAAGGCTTTGAAAGGGAGATGGGAAGTACTATTCTACATTCTAAGGCTCCCATAGCACAGGATGCCCAGCAAGCCAACTTGGAAG
>NW_010333565.1:0-19421 GCF_000700745.2 Antrostomus carolinensis | reverse complement strand
AAGAGCGTATCCTCAACACAAAATGGACTTCAGAAAGAAAATATCCAGAAGGGGAACTTGCAATATGCAATTTTACCTGTTTTGAGAAGCAGCAATGCTAATAGTGTACGATTTGTGCATCAACTCCAAGTGGCCCAAAGTTGCCCTGATTATTAAAAGTCTTATCTAGTCACATTTATTAGTAACTATGTCTTCCAAAAGCAAACAGGCACCTGGAAATATAGTGTTACTTTGAAAAGGAGTCAGGCTTTTATCCCTCCTTAAGTCATCCCACAGGCCAAAGAGTTCTTGGGGACCCTTCACTGGATACAGTGGCATTAGCCAGCTTCTGTCCAGAACATGCCTTCTGCAAGCTAACTGAGAAACTAGCATGCAGCCAACTATAACAAATACTGTTCTCTATAGTCAGCACAGCAGATGCATTTCCACAACGTTTCAGGCAACCTACTAAAGTCTAATTGATCACAAAATGCATTAGCAAGTCAATACATCCTTGTTAATAGTGAATATTACAGCAGTAAACACATGGGGTTTAACTTTTTTTTTTCCCCCTCCAAAAAGAGAGAGAGACCAGCATCTTTTCTAGGACCCATAACATATATATGAGCTTAATGCCATTGATGATTTCATGTAAGGAGTTTGCTAGGACTGCAGAACTTCTGGTGCTAATTAGCTATATAGGTTATAATAAAACTAATGCAACTATGCAGGCCTGCAATAATTGCTGCTGAAACTGCAGATGATCTGACTAGCAGCATATTAGTTATCACATAAGTCATTCCTATCTTGGGGGGCAGGATAAATGGATTAAAATCTCATATTTGGCTTTCATTTTTGCTATATTTCCAAAATTCTGTGCTTCTGGAAAAGACAGCTTTAACAAATTCACCACATATACCAGCCTGTTGTATAGTAACATTTGTTCTCATGCAAGGATATGAAGCAAAAAAGGATTAGTGTCCTAAGCCATGAGCAAGGTGCTTCCCCCTGTGGATATACATAACCTGGCCACAGTTAGGAACAGCTGCACACCAAGAAAGAGCTCAGGATCTCACAGCAAGAAGATGAGCCTCAGGGGTTTCCTGCTTATTGCAGGAGAATTGGACTAGATGACCTTTAAAGGTCCTTTCCAACTTAAACCATTCTATGATTCAAAATTGGTTTCCCCTGAAGAGCAGCTTCAGCACATTCATTAAGTGCTTACACATCACCCCTACTGACAAGAGACAAAGACTCAAGGCAATACATATTCATGTGATGTGGTTCGTGCATTTATTAGCGGATGACCTGACCACAACAAAAAGTGGAAAACAAACATCAGATACAGCTCCCACATGCCCACACACTTGGTGGCTTTACATGGATTTGGCTGTCAGCCAGCAACACGCTGCAGAGCCTGTCAGCAATGCAGCACTTCCTTCCAACCTTGCCAAAACTTTAACGAGGGCTTGCAAGCAAGAGCCTGCATTGTGGGAGAAGGAGCTGATGGTCACACTTGATTCAGCAACACAAAGCCATCTGCCTTCCAGGGATTGCATGAGACAGCAGCTGGCAGCATCAGTACTTCCCCCCCACAAAAAAAAAAAACCCACAGGGCTCTGTTGCAGTTTTTCCTATTTTCCCACAAGTTCTTCCCCCTCCCCATGCCACAGAGCAGGTCTGCTTCCCCCACAGCTGGATGAACTCACTTGAACAGGGAAATCAAACTGCACTCTCACCCTGTGCTTACTGCTCCTTCAGCTCAACAGGGCAATGTATACCCTCCTCGTATTTAAGAGGAGGCTACCTCTAATCTAGTCACACTGGGATTTTTCAGCATCATACTGCAATCATGAAGAACTCCACGTGGCCACCAGAGCAGGTAAAGAACTACTTGGACACTTATATCAGTGCCCCACATGGGGTGATGCCTGTATTACAATGCAGTCATTGCGGGGGAACTGCAAGGTGGGCATCCCCCGAGTGACACCGAAGGTGTTGTTTATACCCTCCTCGTATTTAAGAGGAGGCTACCTTTAATCTAGTCACACTGGGATTTTTCAGCATCATACTGCAATCATGAAGAACTCCACGTGGCCACCAGAGCAGGTAAAGAACTACTTGGACACTTATATCAGTGCCCCACATGGGGTGATGCCTGTATTACAATGCAGTCATTGCAGGAGAACTGCAAGGTGGGCATCCCCCGAGTGACACCGAAGTCACCGTGTCCCTTTTGCTGCCCTTTTCCTGGATAAGCCTCTTAACCTGCTCTGTTTTATCACATGCAGACTGAAATTCATGCACAAAAAATAGTAGGTTGTAGAAAAGAGAAGTTAATTAATGGAAATGCATTTGCTGAATGCAGGGGTTTTGTCTCCTTTTAGCACATTCTGTATGCAGCATGGGCACAGCCTCCTTATGGAAATGCATTTGCTGAATGCAGGGGTTTTTTCTCCTTTTAGCACATTCTGTATGCAGCACGGGCACAGCCTCAGTGAAAAGGAACAAGATGAACCCATTTAACACATCATAGCTGGAGTTACAGTAACCGTGATGCTAGTTGGCAGATAGGAATTGAGTGCAGCCAGTGACACACTGGGGTATTTTTGCAGATGGGCACTTCACAGTTCTATTTTTACTGCTTTTGGGGGCTACAGTTCAATCTGTGGAGTAGCTCGTCTGCATTACTCAGACACGTCTGTGTGACGCCATTCTGGGTAAGCACCACAAAGGACGACTCTGCATCACGTACGGCTGCAGGCTGCGTGGGTCTCCACGCACAGAAAGGCAGAGGAGGATTTCTGACTGTCAGCAAGAGAAATAAAGAAGCAAGAGCTGGATTAAGCATCTGGAAAATTACTGCAGCCTCACAGCTTTTGCTGCTTGCTGCCCAGGATGAGTCATCACCAGTTGTCATGGCAACGCTATTTTCCTCCTCCTGCTGCTGATCAATTTTGTCTGCGAAGGTCCCCTGGAACCAGGAGCTGCACAGATAATGCAACAAAGTCACATAAACTCCTATCAAAGAGCATTTGCATTTTGAATGTGCTAGTCTTGAGAATATAAATAAAGCAGTTGGGGCAGAGACAGCGAACACCTGGCTTTATTCTACCTGCACACTGCTTCCAGACAGGTGTGGTTCACAAGAAACCCTACTACCATTTCCACTAAGCAATACTTATAAATAAACCATAATTTCCTGCCCTAGACATTAATTCACGATGTTCAGCATCATCAGAGGCACCGTAATTTAAACGCACGCTCTAAAGCCGGGGCTTGCACAGCACAGTGCGCAGATCCAGAGCTGGCCAAAGAGTTCAGGTTTCTAGGTCCTACCCTTACCTCCAACCTTGACAGAATGAACCCAGGCAAGTCACTTCACCTTGGAAATACACTATTCACCACCTTTGAAGTTCAAAGGCAGGGTTGAAGAGAGCTGAAAAGTTGTTGCTAAGCAATACTAAAGTCCTGAAACAAGACCCATCAAAACTAACCCTTCTCCAACACCCTTCTGGGGTAAACGCAGCAGATGTTAGGTTACCTCTGATCAGACAAGGAAGCCTGAGTCTTTGTCTACTCTGTACGTGGCCATCATAGATCCTACTCAATACTTCCAATAAAGTTAGTCTGATATCCTCTGTTTTCACCTCTCCTCCTTTTTATGCTGTGAATTAACTTAATCCCTGAAGGCAGCTTAAAATGGCTGCCGGTAGGAGCCTGATGCTGTCGAGTCAATGAAATTAATGGCCCTGACAGCCACTTGTCTGAGATTAGCCACAGCAACATGACATCTACGGATAAGGCAACCCTCCCAGTGAGACCAAAGTCAGCCAGGGCAGCATTTGTGCTGCAAGCAAAGAGACAAGGCTAATGCTGCCCTGCTAATTCAGAATGTGGATCCCTAATCACTGTGTGCTCAGATAGTGGACATACTTGAACCAAGAACATTAGACCTCAGACATCCCATGTAGCTCTCATTTCTGCTAACCATTTACATCACCTGGAGCCTTTAACACACATGAGGTGCTACTCTTCAGGGCCAATCAGGGACTGAATGGAGAACACTGGTGTCGTGGTCTCCCTGTCTAGAAACTCCTCTTTTGACCCAGTTTCTCCAGAGAGGAAGAAGAGGTCACATAAAGGCCTGAATGACTTACAAATCACTTACCGACCAGGTTTCTTTCAAATCTATCGTCTGAAGCAAGGACAATTACCTTGCATCCAAATGCAAGTAAGTTCTCTAGAAGAGGAACTTCTGCACTGGCACAACAGGCTAATTTCAAGCACGACAGCAACCTGATGGCAACTTGAAGCTAACATAAAAGGCTCTTCTCCTTTCCTTTAAAAAAAAAAAAAATAATCTTTGAAACAAGCCAAAAGACATGCCTTCAGCAGGAGGCAGTTTGCCTTACAGTTTACCTCCCAGATTGGCCTTGATCTTCAGGGAGCAGTGTAGGCACAATGTTCAGGCATTTGTTTGTGAAAGGGTGAGCTGTTCTTTTCTCCTATGCATTTGTTTTTGGGAATGGTTGCATGTTCTTTTCATTTTTGTTCTTTACCTGCGAATATCATACCTTTGTGTAAGAACGAGACCATGACTCATTTCATTTAAAACTGGTTTGTGCAGAGAAGTCATAGCTTCAAAAACAATTTTTGCTGTCATCTTTCAAAAAGTTTTTGGTTTTGACCACATAGACCATGACATGCTTGCTGACCATCCCTCAACTGCTGCAACCCCAACAGAAGCAGTATTCTGTTTCCTCCCTTCACCAGCAACACGCAGTAATCAAATTATGAAAACAAACCACACAGAGCATTAAGACAAGAAATAGCAACAGGAAGCATAAAAATTTCTGCATTCCCACCATGAAAATTCTTTCAGAAAAGCCTTCCAGCCCATCTTGCACATAAGCTCAGTGATGCTTTCAGAACAAAAACCAATCTGCACTGAGGTCTCCTACATCAGAGCATAAGGAATATGATGTTGAAAGTCAAGGTAAGCAGCTACTTTTGTAAAAAGCTATGGCCTAAGGCTCATTGGAGCTGCCTGTCCCAAATACAGAGCAGAGAAGCAAAGGTGAAAAACTGTCCCCTGAGGGTCCTGTCAGGAAAGGGCAGATAGTGCCTGCAGGTCTGGGAAAGTGAACATGTGAGAAGATGGCTATGGTATGGGAAAGGCTGAGTATCCCTGAGCTCGAGCAGTCAGAGGACAGGAATAGCAGCAAACCCTTCAGCCACTCCTCAAGAGGCTCATAGAAAAGAGAAAGCAGAAGTGACTGGGGAAGACTTGCAAAACATCAAACATAATTTGTTGTGGGGTTTGTTTGGTTGGTTTTTTTTATGTGCAGTACTTTGGGATGAACAGCTGAAGAGATGTGAGCTTCTGAGCTTTTTGGATCTTGTATGAAGGTGGTGGACTATTTTGCTGATCATAGACAGTTTAAGCCTAATGGGCCCTTTCAGATGAAACTCAGCAGTATGATATTCATCAGGCTTCCTACAAAGAAGAGTTTTCCAGCAAAACTACTCTGGTATGGTTTTAATGTTATTACTGATGCTCCTTGTGCACACAAACTTAGTCTTCAGTACATACACCTTTTTCTGATGTAATTTATGTTGCTTTCAGTGTCCACACAGGGAATTATAGTAAGACTAGTACAAATTCTAACACTAAAATTAGAGTGTTACTGCCCTGCTAGGAAGAACACAAAAACTTAAAGTCTGTCAGAGGCAAGAAACAGCTACTGGTGAAGATCAGGAAAACACACTGAGAATATCTCATTCTAAACTGAGTAGATGCTGATTCACTCCAGCTATTCCCATAGGATTTAAAAAAAAAAAAAATACACCCTGCAGTACCTTTATTACTTCACAGTACTAAGAATACATCCTAGGAGGAGATGATCTAAAACCTTCACTGAACTTGTATGGGTGAGCAATGCTGAGAATTTGGCATCTTGTTTGTCCATACCAGCTTGCAGTAAACATAACTGCATGACCTGGGCTTAGGGCAGGTTCATAGGATAACACAGGTTGGAAGAGACTTTAGGAGGTTCCTAGTCCAATCTGCTGGTCAAGGCACAATCTGCTTTGAGGTCCAAGAAGGATGCTCAGGGATTTATCCAGTCAGGTCATCAAAACCTCCAAGGATGGAGCCGCCACAGCCCTGCTGCACAAGCTGCTCCTCTGCCCAACTGTTCTCTCAGGCAAAAGGTTCTTCCTTATACCCACTCACAGCCTCCCTTGTTTCAGTCTACCTGGGCAGAAAAAACCCCAGCTAAATTAAATGGAAGCCATTTACCCAAGTCCCTGGGTGAAGTCTTCCCTGCAAGGAACAGTAATTCTCATGGCCCTGTGGGGTCCTTACCACAAGCTTCCCAACAGGTACAAAAGGAAGAGTAGGGAACTAGTTAGCTATTTGCAAATTCGGTTTGTTCTGTAATATTCTCTTCCAGGGTTGGGGGGAGAGAAAGGAGGGAGGAGTATGGGCATTTACACTCACACTAGAACAATCTCTAGTTGTCAACAGTACTTTCTTATTTGTGATAAGAGATCAAGGCAGGACAAAGTGAATGCTGCCTCCCTTCCTGAATTCATCAGGCATTTGCCATTCGCTCAAATTTCATTTCATGCTTTAAATTCTCTTAACATGTTGCCAGATAACTCCAGGCCTGAGAGCAGAACTGAAGTAAGAGTGCAAAGCTGCAGTCTCAAAGACTGAACCTTACACACTGTTGCCACAGTGACATGATTTCAGTGGTGAGAAGCTTTATCACATTAGCCACCTTACCAATGTCTAGAATTAAGCTGCATCCTTTTGCCTCAGAGGAAGGGAAGTGGGGAGAAATACTTCAGCTCCCTGTAGCTTTAGTAAAAATTGTTATTAGCTCTTTTCACTTGGTCCTCAACAGCATGAGAAGATCCATCAGCTGATGCTTACCTTTGAAGGCAGCCATGAGCAAATTATCACAACAGGTTTTCCGACATGATCAAAGTTCAGAAAGTTTTGCTAAACAGTCAGGCTGCATCAAAGACTCACAGGAAAGGTAATTCCCACCTGCTCCATATTTGAGCCAAATGCTGACCTGGAAGGATTAAACAGTTTAAGAACTATGTTGCAAGACCATACTCTGACCCAAATGCACCTCCAGAATGTATGTATTCTCCAGGAACAGTCATACAGGAGCTCTGCAGGCTTACACTGCCCCTGTTTGCAATCACCAGCAGCATTCATTTCTCAGACACCAAATCACTATGAAGCTACTGAGGTATTGCAGTTACTTTACACCTTTGTCAGACAAGCAATTTCCTGCATCACTGAAAACAAATAGGAACACTGCTTTACTATGGAAAATAAGAGGTCAGGCTAAGCTGGAGACATGTATCATAAAGGGATATGGCAGGGGTGGGGTGAAGAAAGAGTAAAATTCTTCAAGCAAAAGCTGCTGGTGCCAAAAGTTCACAGAAGATCAACAGTTCATAAAAATAGAATAGGATCCAATGTCATACAGTAATTGCCATATCTGGAACTTCTGAAAGCCCTGTACCAAGTCATCAGGCAAAACCTGGCCATTTAAGGTGCATTAATGTGATAGCACATGCACAGTACAAGAGCTGTAAATACCTCAAGACATCATCAAGAAGTTCAGAAGAAATAATGTTTTATGTTAACAAAACATACTTTGTGCAAGAAAAGATGAGTACTAAGAAGACAGGTTATTAGAAGACAGACCTTTTTTTTAAGCCAAGTTTATAACCTATGAAATCCAAAGCTATCACCAGAAAAAAAAAGAAGGTAACTCATATAGTAACAGAAGTACATATGATTTAATTCATTCTGAAAATAAATCTTTTACAAAAAAAAAAATACTTCCCGAGCTCTAGAACTGCTACATGAATAGAAGCAACAAACTTCTTTTCATACTAAAAGAAAAAAAAACTCTAGGAAAAAAGAGGTGAAATAAACCTATAAACTTTTCTTCATCCCAGGAAGATGACATAAGGGCAGGGAGTTAGTGCATGTGCACCAGAAAGTAAAGCTGAATGTAAATACAATGAAGCTAACCTAACTTAGTTTTGAGAATGAACACCAAAACAAATAAGCAGACGGGCTAGCTGAATAATGCATGCTGTTCTTCCGGTCCTGGGAGAATATTTATACATTAAATAACATTTTTAATCTTATTAGATGGCCTCTAAATATAGAACTAATTGTTTTTAAGAAGCGTAACTAGGAGAAGAGAGTAAGATATTGAGATTCCTGAGCAACACCCATTTGCAATCTTTCACTAACACTGAACTTCTGCTACAAACATCCTGAAGATTTTGGTGACTTGGTCTCAGTACAGACAGTACCAGTGCAGATTCCCAGCGCTGTCTGGTTCGTGGCCATTGGCAAGGAAAGGAGGATTTTTAACATATCTGAAGCATGCCAGTGTCTTATATTGGTCCTTGGACTTTTTGCTGAGGCGGTCAATAAGGTGGCAAAGGAAAGCCTGTGGACTTCATCCACTATTGCACTTGCATACCCACACTTTCTGTCTGGACCACTGAAGAGCCAAAACCCCTAATTGCTGTATTCTCCCTTCACCAATCCTCAGAGCCATCTGGGGAAGTACTGAACATCTTTGCTCAACACACCTCAAGTGGTTAATCCCATTCTGCAGTTCTCTGCCACCAACACAGCTCCCAGTCCAGGTTAGTAATTTCAAATGTTAGCACCTACCAGTGAAAACTCAGCCCAGGGAGAGTGCTGATGTGTTACCACAGCAACAGCTATTTATGAACTTGCACCTTCTTGGCTGCCAAGGACCATTTTGAAAACCTCTGCTCCCCTCAGCCCACATAGGATGGGGACACATACAGCTGCCTCAGAAGCTGATAAACTAAACTGACACTAGCAGAATGAAAAAACCCAACCAAAACCTAATATCTGAGGGTGAGTCCATTTGCAAAGGACTATAGCTATAGGACATGTATCTATAGACATGAGCTAGAAGGGATGAAAGCAGCAAAGAAACTCTTAAAAAGTAACTGAGAGCTAAGCAAGCCCAAGGAGCCGGGTTTAATGCCCAAGCACAGCATATTACATGCTCAGACAGCTCACCTACATTGGATCTGCAATGCAGAATTGCGCATATATGAGATATCAAAGCAGTGCTACTAGCCAGAATATCCCTGTTCAAACCAGCAGGGGCTTTGAGATATACTAACCAGAAGCCTTTCCTTACATGCTTTTTTCCTTTACTGTTTCTTGAGTAATCCAACAAAAGGAAAGACTTGGCAGAAAGCAAATCCCCTCTGAAAAACTCAGGGCACGGGGCAAGTGCACAGCTCTGCCTCCACTAAAGGATCCTGCAAGCTGCCCATGAATACCAGAAAATACAAGGGAAGGCTTTCTGGGGGGTGGGTGTGTTTTGGTTTGCTTTGGGGGTTTTCTCCAGGCCAGAATGGACACATGATTTCCAGCTAGCATGCTATTGAAGGGCTGGTCACACTTAGGAATGACTCAGCTTCCCAAATCAGATATTGATAAGACTCCCTTTGTGGTAGTCTGTAAATTGCTTTGGGATGCTCTAAGATTAAATATCATAGTATAAATGATTGTCATTACTGGGTGTGGATTTATGTACTACTTCTCATGGGCTAGAGGGCAGAAACCAGCTCTCTGTCCTGACAGAGGGATAACTTACAAGAAAACCCACATCACCACCAAAACAAAAAACCTTCCCAAAAAACTACCAGTCTATCTGCAGTCTATCAGCAGACAAGTCACACTGCTCTACCTTTCTCTTATTTTCTGTGCCTCTACCCAAGACATCTGTATACCCCAGTGCTTGCTATTTTTAGTGACTGCTCAGGATCAAGTCTGCCAAGCAGCATACATTATCCCATCACTAAAAGCTGTCACTTAATAAAACAAATTTCCTGAGATTGTATAAATTATGCCCTTGACTGGCATGTCAAGCCTGTTCTGCTGCTGATTTGCCATATCAGTCTGTTAACTATTTGATGTTAAGGTGAGTTTTACCAGCATACTTGAACCCAGCCCTGGGGTCCAGAATGAAGGCTGCTTAAAAGGCAGAAGTAGATTTAGACTGAGTTTTATAAGCAGCACTCTGAACAACAGGGTACAGTAGCCTTGCTGTAGACCTACAGTAGCATACCTATAGAATTCCACCCTTAAAGCCATCACTTAAATATACATCATTACCTCAAAGCAAAGGAAGACCTTCAAAAGCCTATAATCCCATTTCCAGTAGCCACTGAACAGACCTACCAGGAACTGACAGCAAAGACTAAGCTTAATAAGTGACTGAAAAGGGAATGTGTAGGTTGACCCTTCTCACGTTATATTGCCAGAAGCCTGCATTCATACAGTCATGCTTTACAGCCAGCAGTGGGTTCCCTGAATTTGTCCAACCTGTTTGGGATCCATTTATTTCTCCAACTTCCACAAACAAAGTAAAAGAAAGAAAAATCAGGTGACAACAAGCTCCACAATTTCATTATACACTACAGGAACCAGCAGGCTTAAAAAAACCCCAAACAAACAAATACAAAACCAAACTTTTAGGGCATTGTCTCCAATTACATTTCCATAAATAGCAGTAGTCTTTCCCTGTTCATCTTTACCATACCATTTATAGCACTCCCCATATACTACCCCAGTCCCTTCTCTTCCAGGGTGAAGAGTCAAACCACTTCCTTTCTCTTCACATAGTAGTGAGTCCCTGCCTTTAATTATTCTTGTTGCCTATTTCCATTTTTTTTTTCTAGCTCTTCTGTAAAATTTTTGAGGCAGAGTTATAAGAACTGGCTACAGTATCAAAGAGGTGGGTTACCCCATTGACTTATATGGTAACAGGAGGGATGTTTGACTACCTCTTCCCTACAATTCCTAACTTGGTAACTGCAGTTCATTAACCAGTCTATGAAATATCAACAGTGACCCCAAGATTTTTCCTAAATAGTAGTAAATTACAGCCTCTGTGTGTGTGTGGATACATCTCTCTCTATATATATTCAAACTGAGTAGCTCTGGGCAGAAAAAAAATAAGTCATAACTTCACACATATCAGTTTCTACAGGTAATATTATCATCTGTAACAGATCTAGGTCAGCAGCATAGACAGACAGTTGTTCTCTAGAAGCTTGACCAAGACCCAGTGCATTCATCATATCAGCTATCAGAAAGCAATCAGAAACTGATGTCATATTTTAGCCTGGCTAGACAGTGTACAACCTGCTGAGCTCACATTTTATTCATTCCACCTCACTTATTTCCTTTGTATGGACAATGTGATTTAGGAAACACTTCTGTCACAGCACTGCTCTGCAAAGAATTTTTATTGCTTCACTCTCCCTCTTCAGGTCCATGCAAGAAGGAAATGCAATTAAAAAATAAATACCAAAAATTAAACTATACACCTCCTAACCCCAAAGTGTTCAGTGAGGGTCAGTGGTTATATTCATCCTGCTCCATTGGACTCAAACATAGCTAAACCCTTGGAGGATGAAGTATGTCATAAAAGTCTCAATTTAAATTGAGTACTACAGCTATGAAGCTCCCCACCCCCTGCTAGTAGTAAGCTGAAAGCATACACACAGATGCTTACACCAGGAGCCTATCACAGCTTTCAGATTCACTGAACATCCCTGCATAACTTTTTCCTTGCATCCTTTCAGCTCTATCACAGACAGAATCTTTCAGTCCCATGTGAGTCATTAAATAGCCATCTAACACCATCTGCTGGATTGTGAAGAAAAATTATACCAGTACCTTACTGCCAGGCAGAAAGAAAGGAAAAAACCCAAAACGTGAAGGTGTCTGTAGCTTGGCTTTGACTGCGTCCTCCTCCCTCACCCAGACCTTATTTCTGTTTTCTTCCCTCTTTTGGAGAGGCAATTCTGGGCTGCTGGCACTAACAGGCAGTCACAAAGACAAAAAGTCCTCTGCTGGGGATTGTGCTAATTGTGCAGGGGGCTGTGCCATGCAATGATGCTTCAAGATCACCACTGATCTGTAGACCAGCTTTACCTCTTCATTACTAAATAAAAATAAAACACCACCAGAAAAAGAAGCTACCCTGCAAACAAGCTTTCTGCAGTCAGGATATAACTCTGAAGGAGGAGGAGTGCAGAGATGAGCTGGCTTTCTTTTGAAATTCCAGGACCTCGGGATGAGTCAGAAGCTGGGGATGCAGAGCCTGTGCAGCAAGAGGAAGCAGCCATTACACAGTCAGACATCAGCCCCTGGTTTCTTGCGTCCTGTACAAAGTACCAGTTATTATCTCACCACCACACAAACATGTACTTTTGAAAGATTGGCAGGGGTATTTTTAACATCCAAACAGGCAGCTGCCACTCCCATTGGATGCAAGATAATAGTTTTTAATTAGTTATCTATGGCAGGAGACTGCACCCCCTTTCTTGTTCCTTCAGGTCAAATTTATTTCACACATCAGCTAGCTCCTTACAACATGGGATGCAGCGGTTAAGCTTTTTCTTCCACCAAGGTGAAACACAGGCCTGGCTGAAATTGTTTCAGGTATAAAACACACTGGGGAGGTTGTGTGTTTCCTACTTCCCACTTCTTTTCTCTCCCCACTTTTTTTTCTTATTTTCATACTGAAATTAGGGATGAATGACATGCTCAACAGTTATTAGATATCAGATTTTATTTAAGGTCTGGATTTAGTCAGCCAGGCATTGTGTGAAAGGGTAAGTTATCTTTATTGGCTCCTTACCCTATTAAGTCAGTGAAAGTACTACCAGGATTTTACCCTGTGTAACTAACAATGCATCTGCTCCCTTATTCAAAGGTTTTCCTCTGCTCCAGCTTTTCTGGAAGTACCAATATTTTAGCAAAGCAAATCTCACAGCAGTAAGCAGGCTGGTTCAGATGATGCTGTAAAAGCTACAGAGAGCCCTGAGCAGTAAGAGGAAATAAAGGTCATGCCTCATGCATCAGTGCCACCCAAAATGGAAGCTTACCTTCTGCGATAGAGGCAAGTAGGATCATAAGATGAATTTGTTGAAGTATTCCCAGGAGAAAGAGGGTAGTTTTTGTGGCACTGTACAAAATAGTGGTAAGCCTGCCTCTGAAATACTGCAGACAGCTCTGCTCACCAAGTTCAGGATGGATGTATTTCAACTGAGACAGCACAGAAAAGTGCTCTAGGATGAACACAGCAACAGAAAACCAAATACCTGGAAGAGGAGGGTGAAATAAAACAAAACCTTTGCTTGGTTAGCCAGCAAAATTAAGGCTGGGATTGCAGTTTAAACTAAAATATGTTTAGTTGGAACTAACAGCCACTTGCCCTCAGAAGGGCAGTCCCACTTGTCCCAGCCCCACCATCTCCCTTGTTGTTCAGTGAACGAGACCACGAGCTGATACAGCTCGCTCTGCTGCAGCATGGAGAGGCTGGACAGAGGCAGCAGCAGGAACGTGCAGCTGAGGAAAAAGCAAGCATCTCTCAGCAGAAGCAAGATCAAATGAGGCACGAGGTAAAACTGTCTTAAGAGGGCAATTTATGAAGTGCTGCTAAGTATGGCAGCTCAAAAAAAAACCCCACCCCACAACATAAAAAAACTAAAACCACACAACTCAACACACACACACACAAAAAGAAAAGAAAGAAGAAATTAATAATTTCAGCTAGAGCACAATGCCAGCTCAAGAACTAACGTTTATAAATTAACCATAAACACATTTAGGCTGGAAATAAGCTTTCTAGATGTCAGCCTTCTCACTGAGCTACTGGGTCCTAAGCCTGAATTAATATTCTAAGAAATCTTGATCACTTTATAAAATGAAAGATGACATCCTTCGAGTGGCAGAGGAACAGAGCATGCTCCTGGAGCTCCCTGCCAATCCAACATGCCCAAGTTCATTGTCTATTTATATCAACACTTTTAATAGAGAAATTATTGAAAACATTTAAAGGTTCTAGAAACTAGATTTCTTGGTATAAGCAATGACAAAAAAATCTGCTCTAGGCGACTCAAACCAAAGATTCACATAAATCTGGGCAAAACATTTTATTGCATGCTGACAGAATAGATCAAAAGCAATGTGTCCCTTCTGGGCATTTGAATTCTCAGGGCAAAATTGGTTCAATTGACCAACATATGTTACAGAAATTGGGTTTGTGGGGTTTTTTTTGTGCAGAGAGGAGATTTTTATAGCAAGGGACAGCAAGGACCTGAGGACACTCAAACCCATCAGATGGAGAACAAGGCCAGTTTCCTGCCTGCCAGCTACTGTTAGGGGAAGGGTTACAAACACAGACTATCCATGGGCACACATGCAGACACATGCACACAGCTCCTCCTAGGGCTAAAACTGATAGTCTGGAGACTTGAGGGTTTGAAAGGAAGATGCTGAGCTGGTGACACCCACTCCACTGGCACAGGGGAACTTCACAGTAGCCGAAAGCCTGTCCCACAGCTTGGTTCCCCGAGTCAGCTCAGCCCTTCAGTCTGCCAAGTTACAGCTGCTTCATATAGAGCAGGACCCATCCAAGAACAAATCCCTTTCAAATTTGCCCACCTAGGGTTTCTAGAACATAGCTCTTCCAAAACCTCTTAAAATCCACAGATTTTTGTCCTTCATAATTATAGTGTGCAGTTAGTTGGAAAAATAATATACTCTTTAGAAGTACAACCCTACTTTATTCTTACCAGATCATGCAGTTCTAGCATTTGTTTATGCACTTCCTGCCCAAAAACAATGACCTGAAGACTTAATATTCCAAATGGAGAGAAAGCACAAGACAAATCTGGAGAGAAATAATACTAAACATCTCAACTCAAAGAGTTCAGTACCCTTAAAATAAGTTTTTACTGTTTAATTTCTTTAAAGCCATAACAACTCTGAATTTCAAAGTGAAAGTCATTTTAAGCTGAAATACTACCATACAACCACCCTTCTGAATGTTTTGAGCAACACTTTGACCTCTCCAAAACAACTGAAAAATATCAATGAAAATGGGCCTTCCCTGAAAAGAAAAATCTGTTTTTTACAAAGCTACCATTTTATAGTAGTAGCAACAATAAATATTGGCCATGAAAACCTTCACATCTTTGCATACACACACAGCTAATTTGTCACATCATCAGGAAATGCAATTTTTAAGCCACTGCCATTATTTATCATTACATTTGTGGCTAAAAGCCCTAACTGATTTCTCCTAAAAACAATGAGTAACCAAAGAAAAAGCACAGGGAGAGACTGTCCTGTTTCAGAGGAGTTCACAGCCTGAGCAGGCAGGACAAACAAGCAGAGGCAAAACACAAGTGTTAATTGGGTTTATCCCCGTTTCACCTGTTCTCCCCTGGAGACCTGGATCTCAGAATACACCAACACTCAACAGATGCCACCACACAAGTGAGGAACAAGCCCTCTTCACCAAGTAGAGTATAGATTTGGGCAGTAAAACAGCTCTTTCCTAGGGATGACCCCTCTCCCTTCAAAGTTCCAACTGCATACACGACACAAGCCCAACCTTCAGCTAACACCCCACGACCAAGGGCATTTTATGTGTCACTCTTCTGAAGGTTCAAGTGTCATAGCCATAACACAGACAAAGCCACCCACATCTGAAACTGGTCAGGACAGCACCAAGACTGCCCTATTGAGCTTCACATTCACCAGAGGGGAGCACATAAAGGGAGACAGACATTAAACAGTTACAAACCTTCCAGGAGCAGCAGAAGCAGAGCTGCACTCCAAAGGATGGAGAGGCAAAGGCTGCCACAGCCCAGGCAGGGCTCTCATTAGCTGGGCACAAGCCCACTGCAGGTGAGCCCAGCAAGTAGAGCAGAGCTGTGGTGGAAACTCATCCTAACAACAGCCCAGTGAGGATCAGGCAAGGCAAGAAGCCAGGTCCAGGAAAGCCAAAGACCAACTCAGGAAGAGAATCAAAGCACACGCTTCCCCAACACAGCCCCGACAGAAACTAAAACCCTCAGGCTGAGCTAAAATAAGGCTTCTGGGCCCAAGGGGTGTGGGTGGAGGCCCCAGGTGAGGCTGGTCAGGGCAATTAAGGTTCATTAGTGCACCCAGGGCTTTGACAAAACTAAGGGTTACAGTATATTTTTGTGGTTTAAATGAGGTGCATCATTAATGTCTCATTACCAGGAAGTTATGTGTTTATATTTTGTTTTGACTACATCCTCTCTGAAAAGCAATCTATCTGCTGGAATATAAAATACAGGAGGTGCAGGCTGTAGCAGCCAGCAAGCACCCTGTGCTTGAGGAATCTGACTCTTCACTCCTTTGTTAGGAGGATGTCCTGTTCCAGGTCTAAATCTGGCCTGAGTTTCAAGTTTGTCCCAAAAGTAAAGGTGAAGTGAATTAAATGGGAGTTTTCCAAAGGCAGCTTTACCTCAATTTCACTGCAAATGTACAGCAGCCTGGCAAACAGATTTCTCAAACATTGTAAAAGATTTTCTGTGGCACCATCCAGCACTGCAGATTACTTAAATGGACTGCTTCCTTCTAGGAGTCAGGTTGTGTTTTGGGAACACCAACAATGTCTTATTGAGAGCTGGGCTCACTGGTTTTAGAGTACTGGGACCACAGTGCTACTGCCTGCTGCCTCCACTGGTGATACACATCCAAACACCCAAGGCTCCATAATTTTTATGTGTCAGAGTACGCCAAAAGGCTCCAGCAAGACAAGGCCTCATTTTGCTGGTGCTGTACATACGTACAGCAAGAGGAACTCCTACCCCACACTACAGAGGATGAAAGAAAGGCAAAATGACCAGTTTTCAGAAAAGAAACTTAGATGTTTGATGCAGTGCTGCTCCTGAGACAAAAAAGAAGCTCGGGCACTTGACCTACGAGGCTGTAAGTCATTTATGCAAAGTCCTACGGAAAGTCTGTGAAAATGACAGGCATTCAGTCCAGATAATTCACATCCTTCCCTAGTTCGCTCTTTCCCCATCAATTCTTCATTTAAAAAACGTATCCTTCAACTCACCACAAAAATCACTCATACTTCATGTTTCAATAACAACTTAAACGAGAGACTTTCAAACCATACAGTAAGCATTAGCATCTCTGTGGTAAGGACTGGTGGACAGCAGGATGACCATGACCCAGCACTGTGCCCTTGTGGCCAGGAAGGCCAACGGCATCCTGGGGTGCATTAGAAGGGGTGTGGTTAGGTCAAGAGAGGTTCTCCTCCCCCTCTACTCTGCCCTGGTGAGGCCGCATCTGGAATATTGTGTCCAGTTCTGGGCCCCACAGTTCAAGAAGGACAGGGAACTGCTTGAGAGAGTCCAGCGCAGAGCCACGAAGATGATTAAGGGAGCGGAGCATCTCCCTTATGAGGAAAGGCTGAGGGAGCTGGGTCTCTTTAGCTTGGAAAAGAGGAGACTGAGGGGAGACCTAATTAATGTTTACAAATATGTTAAGGGCAAATGTCATGAGGATGGAGCCAGGTTCTTCTCAGTGATGCCCAATGATAGGACAAGGGGCAATGGGGGTGAGCTGGAACACAGGAGGTTCCGCTTAAACTTGAGAAAAAACTACTTTACGGTGAGGGTGACAGAGCACTGGGACAGGCTGCCCAGGGAGGGTGTGGAGTCTCCTTCTCTGGAGACATTCAAGACCCGCCTGGACGCCTTCCTGTGTAAAATTGTTTAGGTTCCTGCTCCGGCAGGGGAATTGGACTAGATGATCTTTCGAGGTCCCTTCCAATCCCCAACATTCTGTGATTCTGTGATTCTGTGACTGTTATTTATTGTTCTGTAGGCCTAGCAGGCTATGACACACAATAGCTCAGCCATTAGGTGGAAACAGTGGGTTTGTACCAGCATAAGTGTTATTATTTTTAACCTACATACTTGTATAACCAGTATATATGGCTAAAATATAGAAATGGTTAAATATTATCAGTTGTTACCGTACCCATTTTAAGAGCAAGCACAGAACTCGGATCAGCTGTGCAGAGGATCTGCCCGAGGACAAGAACCCAGAATCAGCTTCAGGACAAAACCACAGCTGAGCGCTGAATCGAGCGCCCAGTGTCGCACCTCAGCACGGACAAACCGTAGCAGTTAAGTTTCAACTGACACAAATATTTTCTAATAGCACAAAATTCCAGATTCTTCTAAGTTTTTCAGTGTTGTGAACTTTACTACCAGCCGTTCTTTCCCTGTTTCTGCATTTGCTAAATTCTAGACAACAAAGGGTCAGAGAATTCATATTCCATAGCAGAAGAGGTCAAAAAAAGAAGAAAAAAAAAGAAATATTGGCAGCGAGGCCTAGTTTTCTGGACACTACCAAGTCTTTTTTACAGATTCAGAAGATGTGACACAACTTTTTTAAACAGCTAAGATTGTGGAAACTGATTTAGCACTCGGAAAATTGCTGCCTCCTAAGAAAATTTGTGATTGCTCCGGTGGCTGATTGAATCCAAATACAGAAGCAAATTTGTTCTGTTTACCCAGCAAACTGCATGGTATTTCAGACTTAAACAGTGATCCATATTTTAGAAAAATAGTTCATATCTGTATTTAACACAAAGTTGTAGATAGATACATCAGAAATGTGAGATGCAAAAGAATCAAATCCAGATCTCAGTGCAGGATGCCTTAATGGGACTGTTACACTACTGAGAGAGGCACCCACACTGGGAAAGAAAGAGAAAGGCAAGAGGAAAGCAAGGATGAATAAACACAGATTAAAACTGCAGAGTTTTGCTGGCAAAGTGGCCTGTACAAACAGAGGCACCCCTGTCTAGGAAGTGTTTTGGGAACCAGGCCACGGCATTTTTATATGTTCTATTCACTATGAACCTGGCTAAACTGTGCCACACAGTAGGGTGTTTATCCTGTGCCTAGTCAAAACACCCAGCCTTCTCAAAACGCCAGCGTTTTTTGCATCAGTGCATTCTAGGAAAAACCAGGCAGTCATCCTGAAGCATTTCTGTGGCAGGCAGGACATCCTCACTGAACAATCCCCAGAACACCTAGAAATTTGTAAGCTGAGAACTCTTGATGATTTGAGAACTCAGAAACAGCTTGGTCAAGTCCGCTCTGAGATAAAGCGGGCAGACCCGCAGGGGTGGTGGCTGGTGACACGGGGTCCAGTGCAAGCACAGAGGTGGGAGTTCCTGGGGAGGGCAGGGGACAGCCCTCTCAGGGAGAACAGGGCAGGACAAGGGCGCCAAGGGGGAAGGCTTGCTTCTGAGAAGATTACCTGCAGCTTGTTCTCTGTTGGCAACAGTGGCACAGATGTCCCTGTTGATGGGTGCCCAGGGCTGGCTGACCAAGAAGCATCTGGGCTGCTGCTGGGGACTTCAGGGTGCTGCTGTTTATCTGCTCGCTGGTTTTCTGTCTGTGAGGGAGCCAAGGGATGTTCCCTTCAGACTCCACAGTCATGGATGGGACTTAAGACTCTACAGTCACGGATGGGAACA
>NW_010333564.1:5678-15021 GCF_000700745.2 Antrostomus carolinensis | reverse complement strand
TCTGCCAATGGGATATTCCATCTCCTATCCCCCATGGACAGTATATTCATGAGGGGCTCTTCCTCTCTTGCTCTCTCTGGCTTTGCGGTTTCAGTTCGGGATTGTCGCTCCTCTGGGATCATTATCTGGGAACGGGCCGGGCTTGGTCGGCGGGTGGTGAGCAATGGCACTGGGTATCACTTATTTGTACATTTTATTACTATTATTATCATCATTACTATTTTAATATCAGTGTTATTTTATTTTATTTCAATTATTAAATTGTTCTTAACTCAACCTACAGTCTCCTTACCCTTGCCCCCAGTTCTCTCCCCTATTCCTTGGGAGGGGGTTGGATTGAACAAATGGCTGTGTTTGGCTGCTAGCCAAGTGAAACCACAACTCTTTCAAAAGTGACCTATAGAAAAAGAGCTCAAGTAACTTCACAGTGAGATATTTGACATGTCTATAGGTCAGGTGAAACATGGAAATGTGCTGCCTGCAAATTACATGCTTAAATTATTCATAGCAGCATGCAAATATTTATATATATTTTCCACAAAGGAAAAACAATTATATGAATTCTTTTTTCTGGCATGTCACTAGAAAAGAAAATACTTGGAAAGACACTCAAAACTAAATCACATTTTTTCCCCCTGACAGGTTTGAAATTTCACACTAAACTCCTCAAGACAAACAAGCTGAACTCTTGTATGAGCTGTGTAATACTTGACTTACAGACTGTGCCGGACAGGATTAATCCCATCAATAACAGAAGTAACAACAGAGATAGTCAGCTTATGCTCCATCTGTTACTAGTGGAAAAAACAAGGGTAATTCCAACACCTGCAACCTGCCAGACTGGCATTAAATATCTATATGTTACCAAGAGGAATCTCCTTCCATCCTTATGAAATATAAAAGGTGCTTACACTTTAATTATAGACTGGTTTGGGTTGGAAGGGACCTTAAAGCTCATCCAGTTCCACCCCCCCTGCCATCAGCAGGGACACCTTCCACTAGACCAGGTTGCTCAAAGCCTTAATAATATATAAAGTTATTTATTTTAATATATGAAGTTATTTATTTCAATATGTAAAGTTATTACATGCAGAACCGAAGGGATCCTCAAAAGCCTATAAAGAGTAGCTGACAGTGCAAATAAAAAAATCAAGTGTTCATACTATCAACAGCACATAACATCAACATAATATCAAGATAATATTAATAATATCAACAATACATTTTGGGTTTTGACTGTCAATACCTACATGGTGTGCACATATAGACACACTCTGTGCAAATCCAGAATATAAAGAGTTTCCATATACTTGAAATTTGCCTAAATTCATCTCACTGAGGAAGGGAGAGGGGAATCAAGACCTGCACATGACTGATATGCAAAGCACGTTGTCTTTCCGTGCCTTTTAGGTCATCCAACATAAAGGAGTTCTGTTGAGAGCTACCAAGCTTTATGTCACCAAAACCAGACCTGTGACACTTGGTAAAGTATTTTAGTTTGAGAAACACGCCAAACTCACCATGACTTTTCCCCCCAATAATTCTACGTGAAGTGAAGGGTACAAATTAGTGAAATTATGAACAATTATTCTTCATTTTCAACTATTGTAAGGCAACTCAGCATTTTCAGAAGTTTGATCTTTGTGTGACCTTGCATCCTCAGACCTGAGCACAACAAACACCAACCAAACCTGCCCACCCTTCCACAGAACGTGCTGAAGTAATGAAACCAGTCACGTAAAACATGAAAGAAGTTTAATTTTTGTAACTGCGTGAAAGCAGAACACAGAACATGTCTTTTTCAAGGCAAAAAATTACCAAAACCAAACGCATCTCACATGGAGAACAACAGCTGATAAATAGTGGGAGTTGAACTAAACCAAACAAGAAGCTGTAATTATTTATTAGGGACGTACATACAACACAGTTGATTTATTATTTTTTTTTTAAATAAAAGGAATCAATCACATACATAAAAATACAAAAAAAAAAAATAATTACACTGGCCATGATTTATTACAGAATCCTCATATTTCTGAGACTTTTCATCGACCTGATAATCAATTTTGACTGTTATACCTTTTGTTTAACCACGTGTAAGTGTGCACAGCTTGCCTGAAGCTAATTCACACCAGTGGATATAATCTAACCCCAGCCACAAGGCATCCTGGTGTTCCACTGAAAATGACTTAACAGAGTTCAAAAAAACCCCAAAAAACAAGGAAAATCAGATGAAATTCACAAATTCAGGTGTACCAAGAAAGAAAACTGTGAAGTATAATTTTAAGAAGGTTACACAAGAGGTAGAAGTAAGATTTTTGCAGCGTTCATTCCAACATCCACAGTTTTACAGAAATATTTAAATAAGCCTAAAGAGATTCATGATTAAAATCTTGTATAATTAACAATTGACTTTTTTTTTTAAATTATTATTATTATTATACTTTCACATATTTCTGTTGGGCCTCCTGAATGGATCAACTCAGCAAATCCTCCTCCAGCAATATTTCACTAGCAGTGTAAAATTTGCTATTTGAAGTAAATGAGCTTGACCAACAAATATGTAAAAGACACACTTCAGACACCAAACAGTATATTAAAATATAGACACTATTAATCTTTGTATATTTGTCATAAAAAATAAAAGGAAACTTATTTTTCCCATATATATTGGAAATTGCCTAATTCTGTGAGAAAAAACTATGCTCATTACTTTATTACTGTGCATAAACAAGTTTTAGACTGGTTGGATTTTATACAGTAAAAAAATGTTAAGCACTCTTTGTCTGACCATGATTTTAAGTTGACTCTGATTTATTTATTCTCTAACAAGCTTTTTTATTTTTTTAATATTTTTTTTATTTTCTATATGCAAATATTTTCTTTCTTAAAGCTCGTTTGGCAAAGAAGCAAAAAGGATTTATAGCTCCAGTTCCTCAATTTATTTTTTTTTTTCAATTGCTCCTAATCTGATACATTTTCAACCTTTAACAGACTACATATATTAAATTCATCTTTTTTTTTTTTTTGCACCTTTGTTTACAGTATTGCTAATGAAGAAAAATAAAGAACTTTTATTTTATATAACTGCTAAAACTGATTGGCAAAGTTATTATTTTAAAAAAATAAAAAATAAAGCAATATCTACCAAAAAATAAGAGATGTTTGATTTTTATCTAATGTTCTACAAAACCAAAAAGTGCTGGTGATAGAGATGGATAAACTGCACAGGAAATAATCAAGGATTTAGTACGGTTAAGGCTATATTTCCATCAAAACACATCAGGATCAAACAAGGTGCAAAATTCTCAGAAACCCACAAATTCAATTCAGCCAAAGTTTCTGCAGTAAATACATTCCTTCAGCTTTAAAAGAAAGCAAAATTCTCCTGCTAATTCCAAGTTGTCAGTGTAGTGAGAAACCTTATAAAAAAAGGTTGGGAATACATCTTTGTGGAGTTTCTCGATAACAAATGTTCAAGGTGAACTACTGAGCTTGTATTTACAAGGAGCCTACCTAACTCGAGGCATCATGCCAGTAAAGCAAAGCAGCCAGATAAAGACACAAAAAAAACCTGTTAAAGCTGCTGGCTTTAATGGAAGCAAGATCACATCTACCTCTTCAGTAGCCTAATTGCAAATTGCACCTATTTAAAAATCATAATAATAAAAAGATCTAGTCAAAAGTCAACTTCTCTCCTATATTCATTGATCTGCAGTGTATCTTTTTCGATATAACGTACAATCTCAAAAAGTTATGTCATCAGGTTCTCGTTTTTCCACTTTGATGACTCCATTAGGAAAAAAAAACAACAACTAATCTAGAAAACTGTGCCATAGAGTTGCAAAATTAAATTTTAAATTAAGATCAAGTACATTGTCAAAGCAATAAAGACACAAACAACCAAAAAAACCCTACTGCTTTGGGTTGCTCCAACACGCAGCATTTTGACATCGTAGCTCTCAAATGGAGAATTGAGGGTGGAAAAAATCACCTTTCAGAGCAGGTAACAAAATAACGTTTAAAAAAATACATATAGGCTTAAGGTCTGTTTGTTGCATAATCTTTATAGTATTTAAATTAAAATAACAAAAATCCAAGTTCCCACAGAATTAGAGCCAGGACCTAATACAAATTGTGCATCTGAGAACAGCGTACTGAGCAAAGCTGAACGCTCTCACTTGAGGAAGAGCAGATTTGAAAAACAAACAGTTCAAGGGAAGTTTTACTCTAAGTACTCCTTGCCATTTGTCATTTTCTAAGTCTGGAAAAGCTGAGCAAAAGTCCTTACTTCATTCTCTTCCCTTACAGACAGCAGTCGAGAGGTGGTGATCTCTAGCCAAGAGGGAGAACCGTACCCCATTGGTTTGAACCAGCTGTTCCCAAGCCCTATTCTAGCCCTTCAAGATGGTCCACTGCCTGATTTTGTAGCATTCAAACATGCAAAGGTGGAAGGATGGCTACCAGAGCTGGGCAAGAACAAGCCAACTCTGCCACAAGTCCCAGTAGTTGAACCCTGACATCATCTACCAGCAGATGGGGAAATGGGGAACAGTTGAAGGAAAGAAAGACGCCTGGCTCCTCAGGTTCCCAAATTTCTGACCACAGGAGCCACAAAGAGGAGTGATCCTGTCCATTGCAAGTAGGGCTTCCTGTAGCTCAGTGTTTCCTTCCTTCTTGTAGCTCCTCTTTCCTTCTTTATTTCCCCAAACAGAATGGGTGAAGGTCTGGGAAGCTGATCAAACAGAAACCCAGGAAGCTGTGCTCATGGTCACTTCTGGAAAAACACATAGGAAGCTTTCCACAAAATTGTGGAGTATCTCCACACTGCTTTGAAAAGGTGAGTACCTCAACAAAACCTCCCACTTGCATAACCTCCACCTCCTACTACTCATTTACTTCACCAAAAAGGTACCAGGAATAATAAGAATAGACTTATTACGAAGACTAGAGCATCAGTTTACAAGCTGTAAGGCAAACCAATTCCAAATCATAAGTATCCAGGTACAGACAAAAAGATTAGTAGTGGTGGTAAATACCAAGAACAAAGAAAAATATTCAATCTGGAAAGAAAAAAAAAAACAACAAAACAATAGTTTGGGAACAAATAGCCTTACACACACTCTTGAAAAGGCCACAGCAAAAGAAGCATCATGAGCCTAGACAACCCCTCTGTATGCTATCCTAATACAAATAATGACAAACTAATATAAATGTCTTAATTTTAATTTATATAGATACCACCAGACTAAATTAAATGCCAGAAGGACCCTGTGGATAAAGAAGAAAAGCAGAGATATCAAACCTATAACCAGAAAAAACCCAAAAGTTCTTACTCTGATGTTGGTCTCTCTTCTGAGAATCAGAAGTGTTGAATCACCAGAAGCCCTCAGTTATTTATATAGAAATAATTTAAATTCTCAAATCTATGTTGTGTTGGACAAACAATTTGGGATTTTATTTGGGATTCATTATCAACTATCAAAACATATACCTTGATAATAATTTTGACTTAGAAGGGACTCTAAGTATCCTGTTTTCTCAAACTGGAGCAAACTGGTATCACTGCTACCATGATGAGCTACAGCTCTGCTATCTGCTTCACCTCACTCAAAAATTTAAACTGCATAAATCAAAACAGAAAACGAAGAGAACAATTACATCTCAACAAAGCTACAGGGGGGAGAAGGAGGAAATAAACGAAATTTTACCTGATTGCTCCACAAATTAAGAAGGGGAGGATCAAAAATTAAATCCAACTCCAAAACAAGACCACCCCTCTGGCTTAAGCGTGACCTAATACCTTAACTCTGCTCCCACTGAAGTCATTAAAATGTGAATACAAGTAATCCCTAAAACCAGAAACATTATTCTTATACCAAAAATTCAGTGCAAAACTTACAGAATTTGTACATTGTTGACAAATTAAACACTAGGCAGCTTAAAAAAAAATATGACTGTAACAGAACTGATGCAACTCCAGGTGGTTATTTTATAAAATGCAGTGTTTTTTTCTGCTGAAATATAAAATAGCACGTAATAAAGTGACAGAACTGAAGCATTCTGAAAGGACTTTTGTCCTTACAGGTCTAATGCTGTCCATAATCAAATAATTTAAAGAAATGGGCACAAAATCATTTTGATATGAAGACCCCGAGTTTTTATGAAGGAAAAAGGACAAGGCAAAATGAAACGTGAGCGTGTGCTGGTCACATTTATAGGGCACGACATGGAAAATCTGATCTGAAACACATCTGACCTGTGGCAGCTCTCCAGAGCTACGGAGTTTTACACGGTCAGTGTAAGAACAATACGAACAGCCCACGCTCATCCTTAGATGCAGCCTAACCCTTCTCAAATTCATTTTTAAACTGAAATTGAAAACAGAAGTGAGCACAAAGCTATTTTTGGAAAAAAAAAAATGAGACTGTTAAAGGCACATTAATGATATTATCAACTAATTAAGACCACATTCCCTCACAATAATAATTAACACACGAGTAATACAAGGACATACTACGCCCCATACATCCAACCACCACAAAACAAACCCGCAGGACTACAATAATTGTTCTGTAAACAGAAAAAGTGATCAAGACTTTCAAATTTGAATTTCCTGTCAACGCAGTAATCATCATTCAAAACCAAACCCATTCATTAGCTGAAATACCATTACTCTGCAGTTTAAAAAGCGGAGTATAGTTAATTAGTTTCACAAACGCAAAATTAATTTCCTTAAATTAGTTGGTGCAAAGAAATTGCACGTGCACACAAACACTCACACTAAAATAACTCTCTCCACTACCTGTTTTTTTTTAGGCTAAGGCTGAAAATATATTTTTTTAAGTTGAATTCACTTTCTTTAGGGAAAAGAAACCCATAATCTTGCTATACTACGCTTATGATTCCTATCAACCCTTGATTTTCAACTTTATTAGGCTAAGGCTGAAAATATTTTTTTTAAGTTGAATTCACTTTCTTTAGGGAAAATAAACCCATAATTTTGCTTTCCTAAGATTATAATTTCCATCAATTCTCGATTTTCAACTTTATTCAGTGGATTACAATGAGGCTTGTGTAACTTTTTTTCTACCAAGTTATGTAGCTACCACCCCATGAACAGTTAACGATGGTACTATTGAGATTACAACTGCTCTAGAAACATCCACAGATCCAAAAACTACTTGGAACATTTTGCAAGTACATATATAGAGAGATGGAAACAATTCTATAATTATCCACAAAATGTCAAATTCGACATCAAACACTATGGAACGTTTTTTTTCCTTTCAAACTTTGCTCATATCCCCAACTTGATTCACTTTTCAAATAAAAACTGTTCTCCAAAGCCATTCATTAACAGATGGCTACTTAAGAACCTTAGTTGGTTATTAATACATGAGAAGAGATCGTGTAACAGTTGTTAAAGCATTAAAATATTTGTAAATGCCCTAAGAACAAAGCTTGAATTACTCATTCTTTTCTAATTCTCACCCTGGACGTTCACACTGATACATAACAATTCTGATTGTCTAAGCCACAGAATGGAGACGAGTTAACAGCAATTAAATATATTAAATCTTTCATGCAAAATAAAAATAAAAATAAATTAATCAGTGAAACAGCTTTGGTAACCTAGTAAATAGTTAGCTTTGTGTAAATATTTTGCAAACATCCCTTCCCTCAAAAAAAAAATCCCTATACACCATGTGTATATTTATATAATAATATACATATTTCCTGAGTAAATCGTTAAATCTGATTATTCGGAAGATTTGGCAAAATATCCAACTTTATATTACTAAAATAGAATTGTAAATAAACATTTGATAAACACATTAAAATAAATATGGAATGTTTCTGAAAATTATAGTGCCATAAACTTACATTAATAACAAACAATAATTTTTTAGTTAAGTGCATACTATGTTATATAGTTACTGTTTTTTCACCTGCTGAGGAATCAATAAATCTAATTCCTAATCCTGAGTGACAATTTTCAATCACTTGCTAACGTGTAATTCAATGCAGTACTTGCTGCAAATCTATAAAATCCTGGGTTTTTTTCATTTTAAATGGAAAATTTTAAATGGACTATGCTATAGAAAAGCTCAGTTTATATTGGTTTAGCCAGAAACTGAATTGGCAGCACAACTGCTGAAGCATTTCACACATTCACCATTAAATACTGATTATTCTTGTCAAACTGAGCCATAACCTGAATGACCTGACTTCCTGTCACAAAAACCATCCAGGAGTGTGGATTGCTCTGTACAGAGTGACAGGCTGCAAAATACTCAGTGAACACTTTGGCACTTAAAAGAACTATCTAATGGTGAAAAAAAAAATAATCCTGAACAATTATTAAATCCTCTTCAAATATGCTAAATTACATCATTAAAAAATAAAAAGAATAATTAAATTCTACCACAGCCTGGTTTCTCAGGTCATGGCTTGACTCACAGCAGATACGTAGCTTTGGGTAAGCACACAAGGAGATGCTCAGCTATCGTTTAGTTCCCCTTAATAATAAAATTCTTACGTAGCAGACATTGCAACACCAGCAATATTAAAATTGCACTAACACTATTACAGGATGTGTCTCTCAACATCAGAATCACAGTAATTGAATTGCAGCACTGAGCAGTTATGTGAATCCTTTTGCTTTTTGATAACCTATCAAAAAACACCTTCATGGCACTATGGATGACACCTTGTCCATCCCTCCCCATCCTAACCCTTCTGCCTCCCTTTTGTTGTTGTTATTAATTATTATTATTATTATTATTATTTGCTATTATTCCAGAATCCTCATGGGTTCCTCGGATTTTTCTTTTTTGCTTCCTTTGTTTCCATGTTCAACGCTGATTTTTTCTTGTGTGCTTGTGTCTGGAGGACAAAGCTCTTGCCATGTCCTTTCAACAACTTCTTGTTTTACTAGACCACTTGAAGAGGTTTTGGGCAAAGTCATCTGGAACGCGCACCATAGAGCGGTACGAGTCTTACGTGTGGAAGCAGCCAACTCTCTAATGGCAGCTGCTAGAGCCAGAACATCTACAACAGAAAAAAACACGTTAATTAAATTAGTGTACAAGCCTGGTAATACTAATATATTAAAATATTCTGATAATTTGTTCAACCTGTCACTCAAATTGTGCTCAAGAAACAATTAATATGTTGTACCCTGGTACTGCATGGGTTGAATTCCATCAGTTAATGTTCTTCTTTTGCAAACGACAGCTAGAATCATAGAATGGTTTGGATTGGAAGGGACCTTAAAGATCATCCAGTCCCAACCCCCCTGCCATCAGCAGGGACACCTTCCACTAGACCAGGTTGCTCA
>NW_010333564.1:0-5248 GCF_000700745.2 Antrostomus carolinensis | reverse complement strand
TTCAAATCAGTATTTATGAGGGAAGAACTGGTTTTGAAAAGGAGGAGGAGGAGGAGAACACCTGAAGGAGAGGCCATTGACCTGAACAAATGACAACCATCAGCCTAAACAAAGAGGATCACAGAAGAGTAGGGGGTGTAAATGAGGTTCCCTGCAGCCCATGGCGCAATGGTGGAGCAGACAATTACTTATAGAATCATAGAATGGTTTGGGTTGGAAAGGACCTTAAAGCTCATCCAGTTCCAACCCCCCTGCCAGCAGCAGGGACATCTTCCACTAGACCAGGTTGCTCAAAGCCTCATCCAGCCTGGCCTTCAACACTTCCAGGGAGGGGGCATCCACAACTTCCTTGGGCAACCTGTTCCAGTGTCTGACCACCCTCACAGTGAAGAAAATGGTTATATAGTATCACTGAGAGGTTTTTACAGTTCTCTTTTAGTCAAGAGGAGAACATTTCAAAATGTTTAAACCAATAACAGAAAAACAGAAAAGAAGAAGTATCTCTTAAAATAATTTAAATTTTTTTTTTTTTTAAACTGACAGGTTTAGATTTATAAACTTTTTTTTTTTTTGGCTGAAGTTACAATAATTACTGCCTATTACAAATCTGCAAATCTCACAATGCCATATTTTCACAATCACATCTTTGACAAAGCTTTTAAAACTACAGGAATGGAAAGCAGTTACCTTTCTCATTGTTATAACGTGGTGCTCCTTGTCTCTGTGGATTAGCAGCATTAATAATCTCATCCTTACGCCTGGCCTGGGTGACGTGAATGGCTTCCAGCTGGTGTTCCAACGCAGTGGGTATGTTACTGTGAACAGGGGCACCACGAAGCTTTTCCATCTTTCTTATTAACGTGAGGACCTGCCAGGTACATCACAAACACCAAAATCGCTAAATCTAAGTCTCCATTAAACGAATAAACATCAAAACAAAAAAGAAATGCAGGAATTCTAGGTCAAGAAGTCTTACCCTGGCTTGTTCTCGTAACTGGTCGACGATCAAACGATCAACTCGTGATGGGTTAGCAGGAAGTCGGGACACAGGAGTGTTATTTGAGCTAGAGACGCGCTTTCCTGGAAAGTTTCTAGCAAGGTCAGCCTCAGTCTGGAGTGGAAATAAATAGCCATGGTAAATGGTTAAAATTAGTACAGTATTAGAATTAATATTTTGGGGGGGGCTGTTTAGATTTTTCAAATACATTAGAAGTGCAGTTCCTATCTTTGACAGGCTGAAAGAGTTGTGGCTGTTCAGCCTAAAAAAGAGAAGGCTCCAGGAAGATCTTATAGCGGCCTTCCAATACCTGAAGGGGCTACAAGAAAGCTGGGGAGGGACTTTTCATAAGGGCAGTTAATGACAAAGCAAGGGGAAATGGGTTTAAGCTGAAAGAGGGGAGGTTGAGATTAGATATTAGGAAAAAGTTCTTCACTGTGAGGGTGGTCAGACACTGGAACAGGTTGCCCAAGGAAGCTGTGGATGCCCCCTCCCTGGAAGTGTTGAAGGCCAGGTTGGATGAGGCTTTGAGCAACCTGGTCTAGTGGAAGGTGTCCCTGCTGCTGGCAGGGGGGTTGGAACTGGACGATCTTTAAGGTCCCTTCCAATCCTAACCATTCTATGATTCTATGATTATTAACAAAAGAAACAGGTGATCACAGCAGCAGAAACTGTAGTTGAAGTGCATGGGATTAAGCCAAATTTAACATAGGTTGTTATCAACTCTGAAAAAGTCATCAACACAGCTGCCAAACTCCCCGTGGAGAAAAGAACTGGCCAAATCATCATACAACGCAGGCAGTGACTAAACATCACCAAACCTATTTTTGGATAGGAAATTCTTATACTTGGAGTAAAAAAAAAAAAAAAAAAAGACACAACTAGCAGCTGATTCTGTATTTTGTTCCTTCTTCAGTTTACAAGAGACTTGGAGAAAGATGAGGTGCCACGTTGCAGTTCAAGGTCATGCCCACATTCATACTATGCACATTCATACTGAAAATATGGGCTGAAGTCCTTTTCTTTTTGCTTTACTGACACATCTATATTATTTAGTCTCTACCCTCATCTAACACGAATTAGAAGAGCTGATTGACTTCACTTGTATTCATCTCAGAAGCCTGAAAGACACTGAGAAAAAAATGGATGGAGAAAGGGTCACGAATTCACATAACACTCCCAAGTATTTAAGAATTACAACTAATAAACAATTTGCAGTACTAAGCCACATGCACATTTAATATTGTAGGCAATTCCAAACAGTTCATAGAACTTTTTTAAATGAGAGATCCCTATAAAATTGAGATTTATAAAAGAATTTTAAGCCCTGCCAACTAGCATTCTCCTAAAGTGTACCTAGAAACAGGGATGAACACAGTCCGGGCACATTCCCATCAGGCAGTCAGAATGCACCACAAAAGTTTCTCTCCTCAAATGACTGTGCAGGGAAAAGGAGAGCCTGGGTTTATAATATTTGAGTTAAAGATTTAGTTGGAGAGATGGAGCATGGACAAGAAAATAAGAGAGATCCATCGAACCAAGCTATGGAATATGAACATTGAGAGGATGAAGGTGTATAAAATACCAACATTGAAGAATCACCTGTGGTAGTGAAGGCTCTGCTACATCATCATATATGGCTGGTGGTTCTAAAATCGTATCAAAGGGCCTACTGAATTAATAACAACTAGCTAATGGTCTTCTATTGACCATGTAAAAGAGAAACATCCAAGCTGACAATAATTCAACACTTTGGCCAGTGTTGCCACATTTTTTGTAGCAAATGTTGTAGGTTAACAGAGAGAAATGTTATATTAGCAGCCCTGTCTCAGGGGAAAGAGCCTTAGAAAGTGAAGCCCAAAGCTACACACCATTTCAAACCAGTTATGCCAACGCCACACACCATTTCAAACCAGTTATGCCAATGCCACGCACCATTTCAAACCAGTTATGCCAACGCCACAAACCATTTCAAACCAGTTATGCCAACTCCACACACCATCTCAAACCAGTTATGCCAACGCCACACACCATTTCACACCAGTTATGCCAACGCCACACACCATTTCAAACCAGTTATGCCAAACACAAGCATTACATTCAAAGCAGATGTTGTAGATGGTGTTCTAGGTATTTCAAACCAACAACGTGACAACAGAATTCTCACCTCAAAAAGGAGTGACAGCCCAGAATATCTACTCTTTATAAATTATAGAATGATAGAAATTGTGAATAGAAACATCAAATTCTTTCATGCAATCACCAGCTTCGACAGAAAGTTATTATCAGCTGTGTTTTACCTTCTTTCTCTCTTTCTCCAATGCTCTCCACTGCTCATAACACTCCTCCAATCGGATATGAAGCTCGTTAGCAGGTCCACTGCGATTTCTTGGAGGTCTGTACTTGTTAAATGGTGTTGGAAAGGCAAAGTAAGGTGCAGCTATTTCCCCACAAAAGAGATCATTGATGAAGGGATTCAAGTGGTTAAAATCATCGTAATGAAAAAGATCAACAAGTTCTGAGAATGGAAATGTTGATGGAGGGAAACTGAAATTGTTTGCTGATGAAAACAAATGGTGATTAAACGGAGGAAAGTTGGGATTTTGCTTAAAATCAGACATTAATGGGAAAGAAGGAAGAACAGAAGGATTGATGAAGTCTGACATGCTACCACCATTCTGTTCATGGGTTTTTTGGAACATATTGAACTGCTGACGGTTTGGGGTTGTATATCCTAAATGAGGAATCCAATTCCTTCTGCCTCTTCTATCATCTTTATTATTGTTTTCTTCGATCTGCTTTTTTGGAAATCTGTGGTATTTTTCAGGGTCTCCACTTACAGCATTCTGTTGTGTTAACCAGTCAGATGAAAAATTAATGGGGAATTTATGGTATTGCCCCTCCTTATTAGTCAATGAATCATGCTGTGATCGTCCAATGGGTTTCATTTGCTTCTGATTTTCTGAGATGACATTAGAAACTCCTAAATTATTAGAAACACCGTTTGGTATTTGTAACCTTCCATCTTTCCTTGAAGGGAGGACAGGTGATATCTGCGAGTAGTAAGATGATTGATGGGTGGGAGAACCACTGGACATGGTTGAAACCCCTGAAGATGACTGCGGACTTGTCACCACTTGCTTTCCATACGTGACATCTGATGCAGCTGTCGGACTTGCAATTTTCCCATCCAGCCACGTATGTCCATGGTAAGATAAATAACTCCCATTTTGCATAACATTTTTTACAGATAAATCATATTCAGAAGCTTTATGAGAGCATTCTTTAGGGCTAATATGGATCTGACATTCATTATTATTAAAAGCATCCCCCAAAGTAAAGCTGTGATGACCATTTTGCATGTGGTTGTCCTGGGGTTTTCTGTTTGTCCCTCCAGAAAAATTATTTTCTTTAGGGAGTTGATCCAAAAAATATAGTGATGGATGAAGAGTTGAGTGCAATTTCTGAGCAGCTGTGAAGTTTTCATATCTCTTAGAAAACAAGTGGTTGTTCTGGGACACTTTATCCCAAGAGTCATCAACAGGCTGATTGGAAAGATCAGAGGAATACTTAGTTTGTTCTTCAGCATCATTTTTCATAACTTTGCCTCTTGTTCTTTCAGTTTTCCAATACTCTGTCTGAACGCTAGTGCCTTCTTTCATTCTGTTCTGAGAAGAGAAAGTGCTAAAATTGGAAGTGATTTTTTCATAGTCTCCATTTAACTTCATGTGGTCATAACTGCACAAATGCTGATGATAGTCTACATTTTGAAATGAAAACCCTTCTTGGTGAATTGTATTATTATTATTATTTTGCAAAGAGGAATTTTCAGGGTAACCATTCTTCAGTATATTATCAGGCTGAGTGCAAGGGCCAGATGGAGAAAGCCAAGACTCTATGAAATGAAGATCTTCCAAACCTCTGTGTAACACCTCCAAATCATGAGACTTTTGCAATTGTTCCTGATAGTAGTTCTGTGTGCCCAGGAGGTTTGAAAAATCCTTACTTTCAACTGAATGCTTCGATGAGAGCCCTGAGAATTCACCATTGCTTCCAAGATCAGGTGCCCACATAGGTGGAAACAACCTTGAAAGAGAATTCCTGTAATGAAGTTAAACAAACCTCCTGTAATAATTTAAAACATTTCTTACATTAAAACAGTTCATGGTTATTTCAGCCCCCACAAACATTTCTCCCATTACGTTCTTGACTAAACATACACAGCCCTCCTCCAAAATATAAGGGGAAGGG